>NW_022196891.1:91575168-91587668 GCF_008632895.1 Mastomys coucha | reverse complement strand
TAGTATTCCATGTCTCATGGCCCAAATCTTAAGCTGTAAACTCAGATCAGCTGCTTCCAAATCAGCAGCTCATTAGGTGGTGGCAATAGTTAAATCAAATCACTTGACCCTGTTGAGCTACCTATTTGAACTGATGTGACAAGAGAAGACAAAGCAAGGTAAGATGCACCACATCAGTAGCCTAGAGCCTGAACACTAACAAGCTCTGAAGAGGAAGCAGATGCTCCTCCACCCTACCCAAGTGCTTCAAAAAGCTCTGCACTCTGGTTTCAAATAGAACTGGTTTCAAATAGAATAGAAATAGAATCCACAGACATATCTCAATACAGTGAAAGGTGCTATTGACACATGTGTCTGCTGGGGATGGTAAAGTGGGCCAGGTTGGGGACAAGTGAGATTCAAGGCATGGAAAGATACTATCAGTAGAGGCTATAGGATCTCTTAAGCCTATGTACCTGACTCTCCAGGGATGAGACAGAAGAAAGTTAAGGACAAAGTCAGAATTGCCTCTCTGCCTCTGCCACTAGATAGCAATTGTGCCATGAGTGGCCCAGAAAGCATGGCTCCTTCATCTCTTCTGACATAAGGAGTCAGACCCCTGCCCTAGGGACTGTATTACAATTCCATAGAAATTGTGCTGCCTCACAGATGTCAGCAAGTCAGTTGAGCAATGCTTTCAGTGATTCGTGGGTTCTAGGTTGTGTATCTTGTCCTGTCCTACCACACCTCCTGGGACCCCACCTTCCTATCTCACTACTCATGAGCCCACTTTAGAAGGCTACAGCCTAGCTTTTCAACTTCAGTCAAAAAGTAGAGAGCAAGCAGGCATGTGTCTCTATACTTTGGGTTTTTTCCACCCCTCCTCCCTCTCCTCTCTTCTTCAGCTTGCTTTTATCATACCTACTTTCAAGTGTAAAAGCTACAAACCTTCACTGGTTATTTGCTTTTGACTCATTGCTTTGCTGGGTGCTTTGTTTTTATTTGTATACCAAATGCTTATGTCATGCTCACAATATGCTGGAAATTTATGCTATGTACCTTTCAAATATTAACTTGAGTTTCTCCAGTGACATTTATTTCCATTTTACAGATCAATATGGAAACACAAAAGGACAAAGAAACTCACTGACTCTCACTAGGGACTGTCATGGCTCCAGTTTTGCTGCCAATGCTCCGACCTGCTTTATTTTACATTCTCTTCATGCTTTGGGTGTTGCATCAATCACACAGCATGCATATTTTTATGATAGAAAAATCAAGGTTCAGAGGAATGGTGACTTGCCCAAGGTCACACATCAGGAAGGGAACACAGCAGAATCATACATTTAAACCTGTTTCTGCCTGCTCTGACTTTTGGCTGTTCTTGCATATAGGAGAAAGGTTGTACAGAATAGATGGCCTATGGAAGTTGAGGGCCATACTCTCCTTCCAGAGTTAAACTCTACTCTTGGTGCCAGTGAAATGGCTGCCAGAATAAATACTGAAGGCATGGATAGGAGGAAGGCACCTGGAGGTCCTGCAGGATACGTTTGCTGTTAGTTTCTAAAAATGCCTGTCCAGGTCTGACTGCAGACAACTATCTACTTTCAGATAATGGAGATAGCAAAAAACTTGCCTGGGGGTAGAGGAGGCAGTCTGTAGACCTGCTCTGTGCTCACAGTTGAATATGCATGGAAATCTTGGGGGCTCTGTTAAATGCAGGTTCTGATGTAGTGGGTCTAAGCCAGGCATTTCTTACAGGTTAGCAGATGATACCCTGAGACCAGGTCATGAGACCACAATTACTGGGTCTCCTAGGATTCTGCCCTTTGGGTCTTGGGCCTTCCATAGATCAGTGGTTATGGTCTTAAGAAATCTCTTCTGCAGCCACATGATTGCAGTGGAATTCTGGAGGGTAGGAGGCCAGAGAATGATTGGAGCCACAGGCCTTTACTCTGATTATTTTCTTTTTTGCCTCCCCCATCCCTTTGCTTTAGTCAAGGATCTGGTTGATCTGGTATCCTGCAAGATTACCAAAGACACTCTCTTCCAAGCCCTTCTGGAAAAGGTCAAGCCCCTAATCATCAATTTCCATAGCAACACTTTTCAGTTTGCCTTCTCACCACCTTGTTTAAGCTCACATTAGGTTTATTCTTCAATAACCTCATGAACATATGCTTGCCCTCTCCTGTGAAACAGCAAGAGTACCTTGTTCTTTCATCTACATCCCTTGAGTATACCTGGGACATAGAGTGTACTCCAAACTTACAAATGAAATCCTTCATATGTTTACTTCTTCGGAGACTCCTTTAGATGGATGTTTGGCAATGGCTTCAAGTGCTAGATAAACACTAAATTTACTTAGCTTGGCAGTCAACTCCAGTGGTCAAAATTTGGAGGAGAGCATACGGGAAGGCCTGGCTGGACCATGCTTCTGAGTTACAGGGAGAAGCTGGGGAGACCCATGAATTAACTTGAGGAGCAGGAATCTGATGCCTGTAGCCAGGAAGGACTCCTCGGCTGTGATTGGCTTTCTCTCAGCTTCTCACAGGTCATGTGTCTAGCTCAGCAACTTAAGTAATGGAGCTGCTCCCACACCTCTTTTACTCTGAGCCTGTGATTTCAGATTCCCAATAGCATTTATCAAATCCATAGAAATGTCTCCTTCTGTCCCCTACAGGGGAGGCTTCACTAGGGGAGCTGGGCAGGGGTAGGAGGAAGCTTAATAAGTTTTCTTGATGGCTAATCAGTTGCCTGAGGCAAATGCCAGCAACTCTGGGCTTCCTTGCCTGGCATAGGTTGTAAATGATGCTGGAACCTGGGTGCTCGGCAAGGCACTGCCTAGAATAAACATGGAAAATTGCATGACCTGTCACTGGGCATTGTTTCTTCAGGACTCCTGGGAGCTTATATGTATCAGGCTCTGAACCTTAAAAGGACTGAGGTTTCCTCCATTTCTTTATTCCTTAAACACAATCAATTTAGGGGATACACTGCCTAGACATCATGGCTTCCCTCTGCCTATCTCTTTGTAAGAGGTCAGCATCTGCATCAAAGTGAGACTGTGCACCCACTGGTCAGATTTATAGCTCCAGCTTTGGGAACATTCTGTACTGTAATGGACACTGGAAAAATCCAATGTCTCACAATGGTGATGGGGCTTGAGAAACTCTCTCTTTTGGAGTTGACATTTCATAGCATGCAATGCTTGAGACTTTTAGGCTATATTATAAAGAAGAGACGTTTGCTAGCTGTGCTATATCACCAGCCCTCACTCTACTTCCTAGACCCCTGATGCTAGTCCTCTGGGCTCCACAGACAGCTTCCTCCCCACCATGTTGAATCCTTTTTGCAGGTACTCTGAAGCTCATGTGTGGCTTCTGAAGATCCTTCTGTATTCATCTCCTTTCAGATTTCCATTCTGATGAAGCCTGTGTTGAAGAGTTCTAGAGAACAGATGGGAGGCTGTCATTACACGTTACTGATATGCCGAGCCACTTTGGCTCCATGCACATCAGAGCTCACAGCCACACTCTAATTCTTCCTCTGTTTCCCAGCCCCAGCCAGGAGCACAGCCAGTTTTGGCAAGAAGGAAAAGTATGTGCTTTCTAGGGCATTTATATAAAACATGCTAGGATTGACAAGGGGCTGGGGAACAAATCTTTTCTTCTTTTATTAGCAGAGAAAATACTGTGCTTCTCCTAGTCCCTCTTGGGATCTAAAATTAGAAGTCAGTAATCTGTTGGCCTAGCTTATGCACCATTGTGGGCTAATTCAGGGACCTTCTGGAGATGCTCTCTTTTCGAGTCTCAGAGCTCCCCAACAGTCAAGCTTTACAAAGAACATCCTAGTAGCCAAGGTCATAGCACTATAGAATCCACATTAGAAGATCTGGCATCAACTTCCTTTGTTTGTGAACACAAATACTGGCCAGAGGAGAAGGATTATTTAGCAGGAGACTGGAAGTCCAGTTCAGGTCTAGTTCAGTTGCTTTCAGGAAAGCAGAGTAAGGTTGTGCAAGGAAGGGGACATTTTCTTTCCTAGCAGAAGGAGGTGAAGGGTGACTTTCCATTTTTGATATGATAGCCTGGAACCCTGTCCCCTAAGATGCTCACTGAGCTCACATTGGGGAAGGAGATTGAGTATGCTCATAATTTATCTTCTAGAGAGACCCCCAAAGTTTTCTTTGAACTTGGTATCTTCATTAAGTTGGTACAAAGGCATTCAGACATTTTATTTCATTAAACAAACAAACAAACAAATAATAGAACTAGGGTGCCTCAGAGGAACACTGTCATACAGATGGGTTTTTCTTTTCTCAAACCGTGTAGTAAGAGATGTAGACACACTTTTGATACAGAGACTTCCTTTGACCCAGAAAATCCATGGAACGTTCAGACTGTAGTGCCAGGCTCTCCTTGAAGTGACAAAGAAGGTGTGTTTGAAAGAGCTGAACTGCATTCTATGACCTACAGCAGAGCTTCCTGTGCAGATAGCAGAACCCAACTCTTCATGCCTTTCCTTCAGAGGCTGTTTTTGAAATCTGAATTTAAACTAAACTGTGCCATGGTTTGCTCTTCTGCGGATGTCTCTGTTCTAGTCTGCAGTGATGCTCACAGTAAAGCTGTGGCCTCTGAGATAGTGAGAGGGCAGAGGGAGCTTCAGGCTGGAGAACCATGAGAAGGGAATGATTGCAGTGGGAAGAACTCAGTCTGAACTGCTCTGTGGTTTGTCTACTGTGGCATGAAAAGAAATTGAACAAACTCAACTTTAGGAAACATGTATAATAAAATATAGTAGGAAGAACAGATAAAGGCTGAGTCATGATTATCAGGGAAGAAGAGCTTAGATTTAGTGGCTGATAACATCTAGGGGATTAACAGAGGTAAGTAATTGTTATGTCCAAGAGCTACAGCCTGCATATAGAGGATCTGTAGTGACAAAACCTGAAAAGGGGAGCTCTGAGAAGGGAATCATCTGAGGTTGGTTCTGTTATCAGAGTTAGAGACTTCCTCCTAAACACAGCATCTACCACCTGTGGACCACCCAGACCATTACGAACTTAGAAAGAGGCATCCAGCCACTTAGTACCATGGGGTTTTTAGGCATGTTTCTACTGGTTCATCTTTGGCTTCCTAGAAACAATGTATGTAGAGTATGTAAACTGGTATGCATTGGTGGGGGCAGTGCATTGTTGGATAAGAGGACAAGGAACAGCAAAGGGCTTACAGTTGCTGTGTAAAGCACAGGAGGAGAACTGATCTCTCATTAGAGATACTGATGGATTTACATAAATGGATTTCTTAAACTTTGAAACCTTTTTCCCCATTATTCTTATTTTCTTCTCAAATCAATGAATGCAAGGGAGTTTGATTTTCTATAATCTGTATCTTGCTGTAAGCATTTCTGTTCTACAATTTAAATAATGGTAAATAAACCCATTAGTTTACCCAGGGGGCAGGTGTCTAAAAGTATCTTTGGTATAAAGTTCATTGCTGGCACTCAATGTATATCTGTATGGGATTTAACCTCCTGAAGAGTTATCCTGATAAAGAGGGCTTCATTTAATTCTAGTCTAGGATAGGCCAGGCTTTGTTTTTTTAGCTCCTTGAAAGCAGTGAGTTCTCCTCTCACTTGTGTCTGCCAACAGAAAATTTGCAGGCCCTCTGCTTGTTTCAGGAGACATTTAGTCCTCCTTTGACCATGCCTTTCAAAAACTGGTCCTTATTAGTCAACAAAGCTGAGTGTAGAGTAACTGAGACAGTCTCACAGCAGGGTGACCCCCAAGTTGTTGTGTCTGCTTCTAGGCAATAACCTCAGAGCTCCAGCCCCCTAAGGGTGGTGATTTAACAAATCATATGTTTAAACAATGTGATGGCACACTGCTGCCTGAGGGGCCTTTGAAGAACATTTCTAAATAATGGGGCAAACTAATGAATACTCTCACAGTGAATTTAAGTGACACATGCATGGGGGAGGGCTCTTATAATCCTGCATAATGAACTTTCCTCCTCTTCCTTTATCCTGCCTTTACTTTATGCTTGGAAATGGTCACTGGGAGAGGATCCCTGGGCTCTGTGTAAACAGAGGAGAAAGTAGGATTGGTTATCGGTAGCCTTTTTCCAAGATTCTGGAGCTGAGGCAGCTGAAGTCCTTCTCCAAACCTCCTGGCTCACCAGAAACTGAAAGTTTACACAGCTACCTCTATATAGGAAATAGTATGTTAGTCTGCTCAGCCCACAGTGGTTCTCTAAGCCAGGCAAATACTCCATGAGAGGGAAATTTTTGTCTATAAGGATAAGGTGGAAGCATATGGAGATAAGCTTATGGGATGAATTCCATATTCTCAACAAAGCAGACATAACTCCAACACAACCTACCCACTTCCTCACCCAACACTTCACTGCTTCCAGACTCCAAACTTTTTCCTTGCACTTCTGAGTTTAGGACATATATGCTTCAGCAAGCCTATGTGTATAGAAAAGTCTCTGCTGCTTCTACTGGCCCAGCGATCTATCCAATGCTACCTCCCCTATCCAGGATTACTGTAACTTCACTGGATTCAGCCATATTCTTTTATGGAGCTTTTTGCAAACAAAAACAAACAAACAAATAAAAAAACAAGAGCAGATTTTTACAACTTTGTTGGTATAAAGACTGAAATACAGACTAAATTTATTGCTGGGTATTTAGCTGTATGATACTCATATATCCTTCTGAATGAAAATTTATTTTCATGGGCTTCTAAAAGTACCTTGGCCTTGGCCTGAGTGCTGGGCTCCTAGATAAATGTAAGGCTCTGTCGAGCCTTAGCTTGCCGGAGACCCCATGAATAAACCATGTGGAGCCTGATCAATGCAAAAAGCAAGAGGATTTTTATTATTCCAGTGCACTGGGGCCATCCCAGACTCTAGGGAGACGAGGTGACCCTGCACAGCTTGTTCAGTGACCTTTTATACAATTTTCAAGGCAGCAGCCACATTAGACACAATGTGATTGGCAAAACAGTGTGACTTGTTAAACTGATTGGTCTTCAGGGAAAGAGGTGGCAAGGACTTCCCTTGTTTGAAGATGGGCAAAGGTCCACCTTGTGGAATGTGTCCCCACCCCGCAGGTTGGTTCTCACCCTGAGGTCTGAGGAATGTTAATTAGCCTCTCCCTTCCAGAGAGTTCCACCATCTTCCCAAAGTTCCTGAGCTTATTTTATTAAGCTCTATAGAAATTTCCTGGCCTCCTGGTGTTTTTCTGAGATGTCACTGTTTGCTTGGTTCTCACATTATCAGACCTAGACAAGTCTACCCTGTGTCTGAGAGGCTTTCCCTTCCTTGACAGCACCTAAGACCTTTGCTGTTCCTTGTGTTTCATGATCTTCTTTCTAGTACTGTACCCCTGCTTTGCAGTTATCTGTTTATCCTGTTCCCCACTAACCTAAGTGCTGCTTGGAAGAAAGAACTGCTTTGTCCACTGCAGAATTACACATAAGGACCCAAGGATCCAACTTACAGACAACATGGAACAAGTTCACACTGAGCTGTACCAAGGAGAGAGGAGCTAGTAGGAGCTAGTCTTGCAGGTGAAATAGTCCTGCAAGAAAGGCTGGGGTCAGCACAATGATACCTATGGGGACATGGCGGAAGTGGGATGAGGTTCTGTCTTAGCTGTTTCTCTTGTTAGCAGGGGCCTGACCCACCCACAGGCAGCAATAGACCTGCTACTGTGGTCAAAGTGACCTGTAGATCTGGCAGGACAAAAGGCTAAGTTACTTTCTGGCCAGTGAGGCTTCTATGCCCCAAGGTAAATGCTTTCCGGAACCCAGCAAAGCAACCTGCGTGAGAAGGTCCTGTGTGAGTATAGCAAACAGAGAAACAAAAACAAGGCAATCAATAAACCTGAGAAATTTCATAACTATGGTTTGGGGTCAGTTTGGCCGGAGGGGAGAATTTAATTGCAAGACTCCTATGTCTCAACTGCCTGAGGCTAGCAATTGGAGTGGGAAGATAGAGAGTCAATGCTGATTATGAGCAAAAACTGAGGGCTGAGGGAGCAGAGAAGCCTGCCACCATCTGTGGTTAGAAGGCTGCAGATGAAGGTACTGGAAAGTGGGTGCTTTGAATCTGGCATTTCTGCTTTGAATGGCCTTGAACTCAAGCAAAGTGATAATCTGTTTTACATTCTGAGATTTGTTTTACAAAAGTGAAAAACCAGTAGGATACTATGCCCATACCAACTAGGATATCATTTGGCACAAAGGGCAAAGAAGCTTAAGATGTAGTCCCTAACTTCCAACGACTAGACAGGTTGTGTGAGTCTCCTCTGTACAATGACAATGTGAAGTTAAAGCCCTCCTAGACCTCTGGGCTATAAGGAAAAGCAAAGAGCAAGAGAGAAGGAGAAGTGGGTGTTTGGGCTGGAGCAATGGCTCAACTGTTAAAGGACAGGCTCACAACCAATCATCTAAGAGAAGTGGGTGTTCATGAGTGGGCTACAGTGATGAGCTAGTTTCTCCTACTAGTTCCTCCTTCCACTGTTCGGCTGTATTGAGATTCTCATCATCCTGTGGAAGTACTGGGAAGACTTAAAGTTTGAACATGTAATGTTTCCCCTGTGGGGCTTGTTACTGAAGGCTTGAAGGCTTGGTTCCTAGCTAATAGCAATATATACACACACATACACATGTGCATACATGTACACACTACCTTTTAAGATAATAATATAATTACATCATTTTTCCATTCTCTCCCTTCCATATACCCTTCCTTATTGTTATTCTCTTCCTGGAATATCTTCACCATTCAAGTGGCTTTTCATCACCTTCTCAAGGAGTCTTCACTCAGGCATTCAAGGCAAGTAGCTTAAAATGAATGGCTTTATTTTCAAATCAACAAACCTGATTTGAGCCCTAGTTCTTGAATTCATAACTGCACTGGCTGAGCTGTCTGTCTTACTACTGTTAAATGGACAGTCATATCTATCATGGCTGGGAAGATAACAGATGAAGAGAATTCAGTCCAGCCCCTGCCCTGGTGATACTGAGTTAGGGAATATTATCAACCTAACTATATTTCTAAAGAGTTACCTGGCAGGAGTTATCCCACAAACCTATATTCCTAGCAAGTGGGACTCTTCACTTACCTCCTGCAGAGTGGGCCCTTAATTTCATCTGTAGACTTGGGGATGGTATCTAGTATTGCTGAGGAAATAGTAGCCTGATTCAAACTTCTTCAGTCAATGATGGGCAATGGCTTTTTCTTTAACAGGAAGATGCTCCCCTGAATCACAAATCAGATGGAATGGCATCCACACAGTGCCTTGCTCCTTTCTGTAAATCTGAGTTTCATTTGGAATGTAGAAGAAGAGTCATCCACACCTTAAGATGTTCTCACCTATTCAATTCTGAGCATTGGGCAGCATAGTAGAGTGGTTAACATCATAATGGAAACATCTGAGCTTAGGCCCATTTTTTTTCCATTTCAGTATGACCATGAATAGCCTATTCAACCTCTTTTTCTTGTATATAAATGGGATAATCACAACATCATATCCAATGCCTACTTTATGGTGTGCCTAAGAAATATAGCATGAAGTCATTGAGAAAAGTAATCAGATAGAAGGACACAAGGTGAATACATGAAGTTAAGCAGAGGGATGCCAAACAGAGGGAGAAATTAAGAAACATAAGGATGTGTAACATCCCCACCAGGATCTCAAAGAACATTAGGAATATAAATTAAAAACATTTATTCATTAACTTCTGCTATCAGTTGGTCAAGAGAGACTACCACAAAGTGTCAGGATATATGTACAACAATCTGGGAGTCAGGAGAAGCTCTGAGGCTATAAATAAGAAGTGCATGATGAAGACAAGAGAAGTGTCTGTGGGCTATGTCTGAGCAAGGCAAGGGTAGACTACTATAAACTGACCCTGCAGAGTGAAAGAAGAAATGGAAAGCAGACAACTTGGACATATATCTGTTTTACAGAGGTGTAAATTTTCATGAAGTTATGTTTGTAAAAGACTACTTTCCATCAAAATATACAAATGACATCACTGAAACCATCCCACACTTCCCATTAAGTTGGACTAAAAGTCACAGTCCCTGCTTATGATCTTCTAGCTTTCTCAGGGTTTGATCCCAGTCTTTTACTCTTTCCTGCTCATTCCTTTTATAACAGATACTACTGTTCATACTCTAAAACTGGAAACATTCAGAGTTTGGCTATAGAATGTTGACACATTCTGTTATTAACACTTAGGACATTCTTTACCCTGGTAATGCATGGCTCCCCAGCCACACTCTTTATTCAAATTTCTGTGCAAATGGAAACTCTTCAAAAAGGTTTTCCATGACTACTCCACTTAAAGTGTAGTATACTATATAGCATTGTGGGTACATTCTGTCTACTTATCAAGCTTGATGCTATGCCATTCCTATCATTATATAATATATAACACTTATGTATTTTTCCATATCTCTTTTGAGAATAGTCTCTATGAAAGAAGTATTTTGACAGTCTTGTTTACAGTTGTATTTAAAAATCTCTACAGCATCATGTAGGAATATATAGTGAATGCCCAATCAATGTTTGAAGCATGAATGAGTAGTCCTATCACCTACGACCTGTACTTCTGTTCATGTACAGGAGGGGGTACTTCTGTATCCCCCTTACTATTTGGACAAATGGACAGATGACTATGCTCTCGTAGTCCTGCTGGGTGGCCCTCTGCAGGTACTTAGCCCAAATCCCCTTCCACCCACCCTGCTCAAATCTGCCCTTCCCTGACGACCTATATTCTGGAAGTTCCATTCTACTTTCTTGGTTAGCTTGAATTGTAATAGGGGCCAAGGACAGAACCCTCTCTTTGCTATACCATTCAGATGTGTTTTCTTTTAAAGATGACTAATTTATAATACCACAGCCTCTTATGCTGCTGGGGAAAAGTGACTATTATTCAATTTGTGTTTGAAAATACGTGACAATCTAAGCATAATCAAATAGCATTACTGGCATGCCAAAACTGTAGTTCTCACATAGAAACACAAGTATACTCACCCTGCTCTCTCATCTGCCCTCATGTCTCCTCCTATTCCCCATGACCTATTGGCTGACACTGGGCAGTCATTTGTTTAAAGCAAACACTGAGTGATGTAATTCTGAATCCAGTCATCTCCTGGCTCTTAAAAGATTATATATGAACTCTTGATACCTAGAGCAAAATGCACACCAAGGTCAAAGTTCTCTTGTTAGCTCAGGAAGCACCGAGGGAGGGTTCCCTGCTATCTTTCTGACTACATGCTACCAACCGCACTAACTATGAACCAACAGTTTGGGCATACTTCAAAAGCTCCGTTCATTTCTTTTTTTTTTTTAACATTTTTAGTATAGTACCTTTGGAGGGTATAATGATTTCCCATATTCTCATCTTCCATCCTTGAGGCAGTGATTCTCAACTTTCCTAATCCTGTGACCCTTTCACATAGTTCCTCATAGTGTGGTGACCCCTAACCATAAAATTATTTTGTTGCTACTTCATAACTGTAATTTTGCTACTGTTATGAATTGTAATATTAAATATATGTGTTTTTCAGTGGTCTTAGGTGGCCCCTGTGAAAGTGTTATTCAACTGCGAAGGGGTCATGACCAGCAGGTCAAGAACCACTGCCCTTAGGACTTATCTATGCTTGTAGGTTGATAATGTGAAGGTGACATGAAGTGTGGAGGGTGGAGACAAAGGTGATGTTATTGGGGATTGTCCTAGATAGCTTTAACTGTTAACTTGACACAGTCTTGAGTCATCTAAGACCTACAGTTGAGGAACTGTCTAGATTAGATTAATCTGTGGGTATGTCTTTGGAGGATTACCTTGATTGTTAGTTGACACAAGAAAGTCCAGGCTATTGTAAACTGTACCACTCCTCAGGCAGGCAGTAATCCTGGTCTTTATAAAAAAATCTAACTGTGTATAAGTCTGCCAGCCAACCAGATAACAGCATCTCCATGGTTCCAGCCACACTTTAACAGTGAATTGAGTTCCTTAGTCGAATGTGATACTACATAGAATAGCTCACAGGCCAGTCTTCAAGCTCCCTCAATGATTGACTGCAGCCTGTAATTGTAAACCAAATAAATCCATTCACTTCTAAAGTTTATGGTCAGGGAATCTGTCACCACCACAGAAATGGAATTACAACAGGGATAAAGTTGATAGTGATACTTGGGCTTGAGTAGCCACTGGCACTAGAACAGAGCTGATGATGAAGGTGTGCCCAGACATCATGACTTTGCCATTGATGAAGGGATGGCATCGAAATGGAAACATCAGAGCTTTTCTTTCACCAACATTTCTCTGTCTGCTAGAGATCTTCTGAATGGCAAGTGCTTGTTGTTTGTGTTTGTTTTAGTCAATGGTTTCTCTACCCTACCACGTATCTACTGTTTCTTCTGAGATGCTACTTTTTTTCCTTTTTTTTATTAGATATTTTCTTTATTTACATGTAAATTTCTCCTTTCCCAGTTTCCCC
>NW_022196891.1:91553345-91571357 GCF_008632895.1 Mastomys coucha | reverse complement strand
GCTGCTCAGGTCTCAGAAACTCACCCGAGAGAAAATGGCGAATCCTGCCCGGGTCTCTGGCCTAAGGCACCTCCGGACTGGCTGCTCCAATCTCAGAAACTCACCCGAGAGAAAAATCCCCATTTTTTATAAAGGACTTGTTTGTTTGTTTGTTTGTTTGTTTGTTTGTTTGTTTGTTTTTCGAGACAAGGTTTCACTGTGTAGTCCTGGCTATCCTGGAACTCACTCTGTAGACCAGGTTGGCCTTGAACATAGAAATCCATCTGCCTCTGCCTCCCAAGTGCTGGGATTAAAGGCGTGCGCTACCACCGCCCAGCCTGAGATGCTAATTTTAAAAAGTGTTTTAAAATATGACTTTTGTTAAGTAATATTAGTGTGTGACTTCATATTCAGTGGATAAAAAGCAAGAATACCCACATGCAGGCATGTGGAGGCCAGAGGAAAATACCAAGTGTCTTTCTCTATTGTGATCTGCTTTATAGCCTTGAGGCAGGGTCTCTCACTGTTTAGGCTAGGATATCAGCAAGCTCCAGATTGGTCTGTTTATAATCCTGGAATTCTGCGGTTGTAACACAGCATGTGCAGCTATGCTATGCTTTCCATCTGAGTGCTGGGGATCAAAACTCAAGTCTTCACATGTAGTAAACACTGTACCCACTAAGCATCTATTGCCTGAGCTTAGTTTTAATATGAGTTGTGCTTGCTGCTCATGGTCATGAGCAATGCAAGATTTCAGAAGATTTGAAGATGGAAAATCTTTTTTTTTTTTAAGTGAGAAAGTGAACCCATAAAATAACAGGGAGCTTCTCAGAGACCACCATGCTTATGTTTGTTTAATCTTATGTTAGTTCCTGAAACCCACCTTTCTTCTTTTTCCTTTCTTTTCCTTCCTTTCCCTTTTCTTCTCTTCCCTTCCTTCCCATTCCCTTCCCTTCACCCCTCCTTTCCTGCTTCTTGCCCTCCCTTCTTCTCATCCTTCCTTCTTTTCTTCCTTCCTTTTGTCTTTCCTCTGTCCCTTCCTTTTCTCATTCCCTCTTTTCCCTAATTCCATCCTTCCCCTTGCACTTCCTCTCTGACTTCCCACCTTCCTACCTTGTTTCTATTCCACATTTATATTGAAATTTTGAGTTATATTTGTATCAAATTTGATATAAATCTAGTTTATTTGGTGAGATTTTTTTCTCATGCCATTTGACAGTCATTCAAAAATGTTTACAGTCTGAATATTCTTATTTAATAAGGCTATTCCATAATGTATTTATAAGGTTGAGTACTGAGGTTATTTCCTATTTATTTTTCTGATAGAAAGGTCAGTTTTCCTCGGGCCATGTGAGTGGTGGACTATACGCTCTGCATGATGGCTGTGTGTGCTGTTATGCATATAAGATCAGAGCAGATGCAAATAGGAACTAGAGTTACTGCCTAAGGAAATTTTCATCCAGAGAGAGATTGAAAGGAAGCCACAACATTTATAAAGTAACATATCACCAAGTGAGAACTATTGTACCATGAAGCTGTATTTCACAGCTGGCACCAGGTAAGGATCAAGATCAAACTTAGTGGTAAATTCTTGGGCACCATGAAAGGATTTGAGGCTCCTGGTTGATCCCACACATATCCAGGCTAAACATGAGTAAGTTCTGCTTCAGTAAAGGTATTCAGAAGGTGCCACTTTAAGCCAATGCTTGAAGAGCAATCAAAAGCATGGATGAGCAGAAGGGAGAAACTTTCAGATCAAGGGAATGAAAAGACAATGCTTGGTGTGGAGGAAGGTAGCTTTGAAGAGAAGCAAGGAGTAGGTCTGTGGAGATAGAAGACTCTAGAGCCACCTGGGATGGGGATGCAGGGATAGTAGTTTTCCCTTCTTAAGATTTTCCTAGAAGTTCTGCTGGATGTATTGGACTACACAGATTCTGGAGACAAGGACATCTATATGGAACATGCTGAATTAAATCAGGCATAGTTGGAAGGGGCTAAATGGAGGGTGGTGGCAGGCAAATCAGAACAGAAAGCAAAGCAAAAGAAACATCTTAGCAGAAAAGAATATTTACCATGTAAGTACATACTAGGTGATATTAAGTGAAAGAAAGAAAACCTAAAGCCAGCTCTACTGACTTGGGCCAAGTAGAGAGGGTCTCTGTTGTTGGACACTACAGGGAGATACAGCCTGTTTATGTATGGCTTCTATTCATCTCATGGTCCCAGGACCCCAAGAAGGGGAAAGTGGGATGGATATGTACATATATACATATATATATATATATATATATATATGTGTGTGTGTGTGTGTGTGTGTGTGTGTGTGTATATGTATATATATATGTATATAAGTTTGGATATGTATATATACATGTACATATATATATACATATACATATATATGTATATATATATATATATATATATATCTCCAATGTGAGATCCTTCCTAGAGAAGGTGCACACATGTATACACACATACATACATACATACATACATACATACACACACACACACACACACACATTCACACATGCACCTGCTCTGATTTGCATCTACATTCTTCTAGGAAAAAGGTTGAAGTTCATTTTTAAAATCTTGTTATCAATGACTTCAACTCCTTATATTCCTGACCTTAAGTTAATCTGGGCTATTGGATCCTGGACTAACTTCTGATTTCTCTTGCAAGCCTGATGTTTCTGACCTAGAACCATGGAGGGCATGGTGGTGCTGGTGGTGGTAGTAGTGGTGGTCATGGTGGTGGTGGTGTGTGGTGGATGTGAGACCTGAGGACTTTTGATCCACTTTTGATTCCTCAAACCCGTCTATGATGTTGATGATCCCATTAATGACTGTGAATGGTGGCGAATATTTTAGCCTTTACCTTACAACTTTTTTTTGACAACATATTCCATACATTAATTTCTGTTTTCAGTATAAATACAACTCTCTATTTTACTAAAGAAAATAATGATTTAAAGGAAATGTGTTGTGCCTAGTTTTCACAACTGACAGGGGCTTGAGCTGGGATTCCATACTCTAGTAAATTAATCCAATAAATATTTTTAAGTTGCATTACAATTTGACTTTAAAACTGGCCTAGTCTAAACAAAGAAGAGTTCCAGGGCTCCCAGGATATAAATTTAGTGAAGTTGCTGTGACCAGTTCATTCCACAAGTACTTTTTACCCTGTTCCTGGCTACTGATATTGAAAGATTTGTGAAGACTCTCTGAAAACCTTTCTGTTTGACTCTTCCCTCTCCTCTGGGTCAGAGATAAGGGTCAGATGTGGATCTTCACATTTAAGTGGTTTAGTATTTTTATAGTGGCTTTCATTTCTTAAATGGTTTGAGCCTGCTAATTGATCTAGGAAATTCTGTCTAAATCATGTATTTTCACCACCTACAGAGCCTAACCAGCCTCCTCTCTGATATGCAAAGTTATGATGACTTGGAAAGCTCAAAGAGAAGTGTCTGGAATCAGAATTGCTTGGTGGAAAGGCAAAGCAGGAGATGAGTCCTGGGAGAGGTCTACCCCCATCTTTCCTTAAAGTCTCCATTATTAATGAAACTAGTGTTGTCATGGTGATGATCAGAGAGGGAGTGGAACTAGAGGAAGACTTGAGAAAATACTGCAGCACTGGGAGCTATAAAATCTTTGTGACAGTGTGTCTCTGTGAGGACTTTAGGACATCACATTGCTTTCTACAGTGATCTGTCTCAGACATTATAAGGTCAGCATAACACCCTAGGATGATTTGAGCCAGATGCATCTCTGTCCTCACTCAACTTGATTCCTCAGAGGTCAATGATAGGACAAAGAATCCTAATATCTAATTTTGATAATAGCCAACACTCAGTCAATCATTCACAAAACACACTGAAATAACCTAGGTGAGATAACTAGGTTGACATAGGTTTACCCTTGTTTTAGTGTCTTATACAGTGTTATAAAGTAGTAAATGTTAGCCTGACAGATCAAGAATCACATAGAAGGCAAAATTCTGGAAAAGTCTATGAGGGGGTTACCAGATTGAGTTCACTGAGATGAAAAGATCAACCCTAAATATGGATGATGCCATTTCATGGCTCAGGTCTCAGAGTGCATTAAAAAATTAAATAAATAAAAGCTAGTTAACTATGAGCATTCACCTTTGTTCGCTTTCTGAATGTGAATGCAGTGTGACCAGCTGCTTCAAGCTCCCACTGCCTTGACTATTGAGCCATGTTTCACTGTACCCCTATTGCCTGCCAAATAAATAAGCCTCCTATCCTTACTTGATTTTGTTAAAATGCTTCATGAGCATTTTGTTAGTACTGAGAAAAAGTGTTAGAGTGGAGGTGCTTCTGAGAGCAGGGCGGGGAGAAGGGCATTCCCAGTAGAAGGAAGAGACATAGCAAGAGTGTGGTAGTCAAAATACCTGGGAAAAAGCAGTGTCCAGCTTTTCTCTTAACACACAGAAAATAGTAGGAGTTGGCTAGAATGTAAAATAATTTTAAATAGAAAATCAAGGGCAAAGAGTACTCCAAGCCATTGATATAATAAAATAGAAATGAACCCAAGAGGAAAAAAAATCAAATTGACCATTAATAAAATAAAAGTAAATTTATAATATATATACTCATTTATTTGAGAAAGATAAACTTTTAAATTTTGTTGGAATCTGAAAATAGGAACAAAGTAAAAGTACCTAACGTCTGGAAGAATAAGAAGAAAACAAAATCAGCCGGTACACAGAGCATCTTACAATTCAAGCAATTCACATCTGTGGTAATGAGTTTTAAGTTCTTAGCTGACTTACTGCATATTGTATATATACTTAATGTGGCTCAAAAAAAAAAAAAAGGAAAGAAAGAAGACACAATAACTAGATGTAAAGATTATTCTTTTCCTCAAAATCAGTTATAAGTTATTCTGCAATTGTTTTCTGCCAGTTGTTCTAATAGTTTTCACAGTGTATAATCGATTTGTAGTGTTCCCATAAGAAAGAAGAAATCTTCTGGGTTCATAAGAATGAGCATTACCAGAATACTCAGGCTTGACAGAGTATCACTCCACTAAACAAAACAAACCAGCCCAGCAGAACCCGATGCCATCTGACTTGTAAATATTGACGAGAAAATCTAAAGTAAAAGCCAGCAAATCCCATTCAGATTTACATTAAAAGAACTGTGGTATCAAACAACGAAGCACACATCATCTGAGATGGACACACAATGAATGTGACAAGTGGTAGGCCTTAGCAGAGCTCCTCTGAATTCATAAGAAAGTCCAAAAGTCCCAAAAGGAAATAGGCATCACATGAATGGACAATTCACATTAGAAAAAGACTAATAAGCATATGAAAAGTATTAACCCTATTAGTTATCAAAGAAATGCAAATGAAGCATCACTTTCTGAAAATCAAATTAGTAAAGCTTAAAAATAAATAATGGTAATGCTGAATGCCAATAAACACATGAAAATATGCCCAACCTCATTAATTCAGGAAAATGCAAATTAAAATCACAATGAACGGCCATTTAACACCCACTAGCTTGACAACAATGGAAAACTCCAGCATTCCCAAATATTTGAGGAGGATGCACAGCCAATAGGATTTGTGGTTCTGATATGGTTGACAGTTGATAGTTGCTGACAAATATTTATACCTGTGTGCACCCCAATTCTGAAGTCCTTTCCACAGTTCACACAATTTAAAATTGTCATCTAAACTTTTCATTGGAAATTTTACTGTAAGTAAGGAATATCTGAATATCCTTACCTGTGGATTGACTTGCGATTAAAAAAAAAAAAGGCAAATCCACATTCAAGCTCTTTTTAACAACTTAAGGTTTTAGTTACCCTTTTACTCGTCAAACCTGTAGTTTTAAATTCCATGACTTCATAGGTAATTTCAATAGTTTTATGCTTCAAGTCTTTAATTGGTTACTCTATCATACATCTTTAGAGAAAAATTATGTGCATAAATCGAATTCTTCAAAGATTTTCTGTATGACCTTTTGGTTCTAAGGATGAACAATTTCTTCCTTGGGGAATATGTCATTCTGGGTTCTTTAAATCCATGTTCCAGGGTTATGGTTGTTCATATTTAACTCAATATATTTATAAAATCCTTCCAGATTGAGTTACCATTATAGCTATTAATCATATGTAAAAAATCAAAACAAGATGAGAAGGCTATATGTTTTGTTAGCTTATTACTAACTTGGAAAACCGAAATATTAGTGAGAAATGTATACCTTGTAGAAGTGAATAAAGAGTTATTTTCAATTTATTTATATACCAATGACTATTATTTAAGGCTAGAAGGAAGCACAAAAAATCAACTGTATTCCAATTTATTGTTTTAATAATTATTTAATAATAATTTAATAATTTTTAACTAAAAATCCTTGTTTCTCTAAACTAAATAGAGGTCAAAGGCAGCTTTCTTTAACAAGAACCTTTAATTCTTTAAATTCATTCCCAGTTATATGCCAAAATATCACCTAGTGATTGATGGTTTCATCATCAGAAATTATTTTTAATAATCTAACCACTGAGAGCTTGGATGTGTGAATAACAACTGGAGAACATCTGACTTGCAAAATTATTTGTTCTTCTCCTGTTAAGGCCATTTGCTTCCTTAACAGGATCTTAAGATCTGAAGCATCCTTTTGATTGCTGTCTTTGGGGATTAGCATTCTAGATTCATAGTGCGAGTGGGGTAGGAATCAAGACACCTGAGATGATAAAAGGATCCACTTTGGGAAATCAATGACACCTAAACCTGTTTTTTGGACCATGATAACTTCCTGGAAGCCACTGGATAACTTTGTGTCTCCCCAGGACCCAGATTAGATTATAAATCTCTCTGGAAGAAAATCTCACTCAGGAGACCGAGTTCTTTCCATGGCTAGAAACAACCCATAAACCCATCAAGTGGAGAATAGGTAAGCCAAAATACATTAATACAATAATATATTACATAGGAGTGAAATGAATGAGTTAAAAAAACCAAAGTTGGACAGGTTGTGGTGGCATATGCCTTTAATCCCAGTATTTGGAAGGCAGACGCAGGTGGATTTCTAAATTCTAAGCCAGCCTGGTCTACAGAAAGTTTCAGAATAGCAAGTATTACACAGAAAGACTCTGTCTAAAATAAAACAAAACAAATAAAACCCCCTCAAGTTGCCTTAAAAACATAGTTTGATAATATTTATAAACAAAGAAACCTACTGAAACTATAGATTAGTTCAACTACATACAAAATTAATCAAATGTGTAGCAAATTTATAAAAGCAATAGCTCACAAAAACTGAGTGTTGTGTTTACTTTTGGAAGAAGTAAGATGGAAGACCTTGGCCTACCCTGTGTACTTTGGACAGAAGCTCTGAAAGCACTTAGCACTTTAGATTCTCATTTGTTTACTTTGCTAGTTGACAACATGAACCTGGGAGAGCAGAGCCTACAATTGAGGCAGAGAAAAGCCTCATGACGTAGTCAACTTTATTCAGAGCATCAGACAATTTATACCCTGAGAGTTAAGAAGTGTCATCTGAATGAAGTGTACAACCACAAGGATAGGCTACTCATGGCAAAATCATGTTTCTCCATAGAGCCATATGAACAAATAATAGCCACTTGCTACACCTGGGAGGGGCATGAAAGCACATTTCAGTGACAACCCATGTTATAGAGAAACAGAAATTATAAAACTCTTGCCTTGCTTTCTTGGAGTTTCCTCATGAGATCTCAGAAATCTTCCCATGCAGCTTCATTCACAGAATGTGTTTTAACATGCTTCTTCATGCTTTAAAATTTTAATAAATTATTGTAAGGCAGTATACATATTTGATACCTAGAAAGAATAATATATTCCTTTGTAAACATGAGTTTAAAATATAAAAATATAAATGAAATTACAAATAAAATTGAATATTTAAAGTAGTTTTAATGAGATCAACTTTTTAAAAAACTATTTCTGGAAATAAGGATGGGTATAGTATTTCTGGAAAGTAATTAAAAATTGTGTATACAAGGTCTTAAAGTGTTAACACTTTGTGACTTTATAATTCTATTTCTAGGATTATGTCTTAAAATTAATAAAATGTTATTACAGATTAATATTAAAGGATATTTATCACAGTAGTGTTTGTAGGGAAGAATAATTGAAAATTATATAAATAGGCTAAATAATTGAGAGTCTTTAAGTACAGTGTGGCAAAACAATATGATAGATTGTTCAAGCATTAAATTTGTTTAAAAGTATTGTTTATTTATCAAAGTAGCCTCCCAATTCCCCAAAAAACTACTTCATGGTTTACAAATAAAATGGGGCTAGAAGGCAAGGCTTTATGCATGTAGCACATCCAAATGCTGTTAAGCATGTATTTCTTTGAGTATGTGCTAGATGAGTTTATATTATGCAATGTTAATGTGCCCAAGAATTCCCAGTCTGTGCTACCTTCTCTTACATAGCTGCAGCATGACTTTTCCCTGGGAGGAATGAACAAATACCTATTTAATATTGGTGGTGCTCCAAAGACAGACCGAAAAAATGACTCCACATAAGTCAAGCTTGGTGAGCCAGTGGATTTACTGGGATCACTTATAGGAGTGCAGGGGAGAAAGGTTAAGTACAAGAGCATGGACAACTCAATGACAGCTGTATCACCAAAAAGTCCCAGGCCAGTATGAGGCATGATTCATGAAAGCTGCATCTCTGAAGCTCCTTGAGTAACCTGTGGGAAAGTCCACTCAGCAGTTTCTTCTCCCAGAATAGTTTACTATATGTAATTCCTTGAGGAGGGCTTCATGGATATTGTAAGTTTCATGAACTTCCTGAGCCTTCTGAGCTTCCTGACCACTTCCACGGAGGAGTATTCCAATTTGGAGAAAATAATAGCCTCAGTTTCTTGTTCCTCTCTGGTCTTACTTCCCCCAGCTACTATCCTTGATTTAATTGGAAACGGGAAGTCTCAGGAAATCACCTAAAGGCTTTGCATAGAGTAAGGGCCAAGATCATTGGAAATCAAGTATCTAAGTATGACAAATCATTAGAAATAAACAACCCTCCTCCCTTCTAGGAAGGATTTTCCTTGCCTTAACCCCATGTAAATTTTACCCAGCTTCCAGGCCACTATCTGCCCCTCCTCTTCTATAAACTGATCTTACTTTGTGGGCCCTATGATATTGTGTTATTACTTGCTATATTGCTGTGACATAATACCTAACAGAAATCACTTATTGAAGGAAAGGGGTTCCATATGTACACTCCTCCATAGAAGGAAGATATGGCTGCCAGAGCAGGACCCAAGCTTATGGGATGGTAATGCCCCCATTTAGGTTGAGTTTTCTCACATCAGTTAACCTAAAGTACATAATCCCTCACAGACAGGCCTGGGGATTTGTTTCCATGGTGATTCTAAATTTCATCAAGTACACGACTGTTCACAAATCACTTTTACTTTATCTGTTCCAGTACATTTTCCTTAAAATTTATTTTTAGTTTCATGGCTATCAAAGTCCTTGATAGAAGACAGGAAAGAAGACTGGGATACCTGCTAAGTGCTGCTGGTTAATTGATTAATAGACTGAATTATGAAAGGTCAAATCCAGCCTTCACATGACTTTTGGTATAGGTTCAAAACCCAAATTCCCAAACATTACCTTCTTCTTCCCTCCCAGTGTCGTTTCAGTGGGCATCTGGGCAGAAAAATGTTCAGGTGCTGAGAAGAGTGATACAGAGGCAGGGCATCAGACCCTTTGATGTGCTTTCTACACTGAAAGCTGCCAAAAAAAGCAAATGGGCTTTTCAGCTAGTAGAAGTATATCAATATTAGGTGGTACATAGAAAAGAGGGAAGAATATGTAACATTTAAGAGGAAGATAATGCCACTGGCTGGCAGGCACTTAGGAGTCTGGCTCATAAAAAAGTTACTCCCACAATTGCATAGCAGATTTTGCTTAGCATTTGTGTGTGAATCATGGTATTGATTTCATGCAAAAAGAAAACACCACCATATTTTGTTGCATGTTAGGATATAGGATATAGTGGAGAGGGAGGGGGTAGTTGAGAGAAAACCCTAAAAGGATGGATGAAGATGCCTGCTTCATTCCAGTTCTTACTGCAAGGACCAGCAGCTGAGTAGTAAGCAGGTTGCTAATTAAAGATGACTCCACTTCTGTCCACCTCTTTTTCTCAAGGGCAGTGCCGGAAAGACACTTGCCAGATAAACTTTTATTCTTCTGTTTTGGTTGGGATTGATTTGTTGAAAAGGAGAAGAGAGAAAGATTTCAGTTATACCTAGGGGTGAAAACAAACTTGATTCTCACTGAAAAACAACCCATATCTCCAGACCCAGCGGAATATG
Source organism: Mastomys coucha (assembly GCF_008632895.1). NCBI lineage: Eukaryota > Metazoa > Chordata > Mammalia > Rodentia > Muridae > Mastomys > Mastomys coucha. The sequence goes on along the minus strand of NW_022196891.1, from coordinate 91,561,020 downwards.
ATAGGGACATTTTTGGCTGGGAAAAATCCACTGAGTTCATGTGCCAATTGGCTTGTCATGGTGCCTTTCTGTAATTGTTGAAGCCTGTCCTGCAATTTTCTTTTGAAAAACAGATTTGGTTTACTTAATTTGTGTTTGAGCTAGCGAAAGGATCCGGAAGAACTTGGGTTGGGAAATTAGTAGCGTCCATCACATGGCCATCAGAGTAAAGCCGTGTACTCACCTTTGGGACCATCACAAGACCATCACCATCAAAGAATGAAGCTGTGCATTCACCTTTGGGGACTAGTCTACTCCTTTGATGCTCTGCCAATCCTATGAGGTAGGGAATTCACAGGGGAGGAAGTGATATTGTCTGTGTTTTCTTTATCATAGGAGGTCCAGAGCTCATTTTTGTTCAAATATATATTCTTTCTCTGGAGTATTGGTCTGACAATAGTAGAAATGGGAGGAAGCAATCACGAAACAGAATAGAGTTGGTGAAGAGAGGCTTTAGCTACTATGTACAGTAAGAGCCCCAGTGAAACCACAGGTAGACTAAAAATGAAATGCCTTACCTGAAAATGTGGCTCCATCCTTGCAGGAGATACTCCACTTTGGTCAGGGCTATGAGGTACTTGGCAAATGCTGGCAGGGAGAAGAATATTGACCACTCTCATTGAGGGTGGAGACATTGCCCACCATAACTGAATTCTAGGCTGAGTTCAGAATGGAGCATCAGTCTACTCAAGAACCATTGCTATGTGGCTGAACGCACTTGTATTTTATTGGTAGATAATCTGGTGATATCAAGAACAAACCCTTCTCTCATTTTTCAGGCCTTTAGCAAGGCTTTCTCTCCCATTGGGCCCCCAAGAAAGTTATTTCCTTGCTGATCTTTAATCACCAGTGTTTCAAGGTAGGTTAAGTATATGGTTAGTGTGAACAGCTAGACTTGGTCTCCTTGCCCAAAACCGTTAGGCCAGGAAAGGAAGAACAGCTTGATGAAGTTGCTGTGGAGTTCCTTCGGGCTTTGAACAAATTGCTCTAATATGAGAAGTCACCAGTCTGCTTCCCAGTGTCATTAAGGAGCCCCATGTGAAGGAAAGATATTAGTTTTCACTTAGAGAGCGAAGGCCACCAACAACTGAGGAGAGAAAGACTGCAATATGGTTAATGGGGCAATTTGGTGACCCAATTGGGAGCCCAGACATTTCGCCTCCTGCCAAGCTCTAGCAAATTTGTATGATACAGAAACAGAGCAGGACGAATAGATCAATGCATTTGTTCATTCTATTAAGGAGGAAAGGGAAAAGCATAGTTTGGGTTTCTTTCTATCAAAACCAATTTCTTCACCTTACAGGCATGAGGATTGCATTGCACCATCTTTTGTTCAGAGAGCTGGAAAGGTTCCCAGCTGGGAAAGGTCGAGTTTTATGTAACAAAATTTGAACCAATAATCAGCCTTTCACCTCAGAGACATCTGTTGTATTAAAAACTTAATAAATATTAATTACATGTTAAGGCTAGTCTCATTTCATTTTACAGATCTCCCCTTTTTTAAGTCTGCAAAAAGAGAATCTTTTTTTTTTCTCTTCTAAGAAGTCCTATAGTATGACTTAGCTTTCAGTCTATTTTATGTTTTCTTTCTAGTTCTGAGATTACAACAAAATTCAACTATATTTTGTTTTTAACTGAATTGGCTTCCTTTTACTATGGAGAATGAGTGAAGGCAGGCTAAGGGAGAAGCGGAGAATGGAATTCAGCCTAGAGTCAGTATCTTCTTTCATTGCTTGAAAGGCATAGCCCCATATCCTAAGCACTCTTGCATCTTTCATCTCCAGTCATCTATCCTTGGATCCAGTTGTTCTTTCTAGACTGTGACAGGTGGGGATGACTTCCTGTTGAGGGAGCTCTTGCTGTACATCCAACCTATTCTGTTACAACAAAACCATGATTTACTTAGAAATCCATCTTCTTCATACTTAGTTCCTGTTTAGGACATGGAGACTCCAGCTGTGGGTCATTGGCCCTGGGCTGCCTGGCCAATCCCAGCACTAAGTACTTTTGTCTTTTGTGAACTCACCTGGCCATATGAAGCCCCTACTGCTGACATCCAACACAGTCCCCACTTCAGAGGACATAATGAACACAGCTCAAATGAATACAGCAAAAATTAGTTCCAGGTAACCATCTTAAAGCAGCTTGACTTCCCTTCCTGGGAGGTTTAGAGCTGGAAGGGCAGAAGTATGGAGCTGTGGAGATCACTCACTACAAAGCCAATAAGCATGCAAAGAGCAGAGTCTAGGATGGGCAGGTACATGGTTCTGGGCTGTTTGCTTTTCTGACAAGGAATGACTCCAACCCTGGGACCCTCACAGACACTCATGTAGCTGTTTTCCAACACTCATGGGCTATGTGCATCTCAGTCTTAAAGTATTGTGCTAGACCAAGCAGTGATTTTTAAAAAGTCTGGTGTGCTGGATTGTTTCATACTCATGGATAGGAAATGAGAAAGAAGACAATAGACTCTGCATAGAAAACATCTATCTACAAATATGAGTAAGTGTTTCAATAACTGCTGAGGAACAACAACCCAATGAATGATTCAGGCAAAGTGACCTGGGAAAGTTTCCTCTTGACCAACATGGAAATAGGTGGCCCAGACTGGTGGAGGAAAAGAGGGACACCTCACAATTGCCCAGCTTGATACGTGGTAAAAAGCACCGTATGGAAAAGTAAATGATCAAGAGAGAGAAAGGTAAAGAAGTGTCTGCATAGGAGGTCTTTTTACTAAATGAGTGACAAGATTGCTAAGCCCTGAGGAAGAACAAGCTGCTAAAAGATGGAGCATCTCTCCCTAGAAATGCTAGAGACTGGCATGGAGGTTGGGAAGTACTTGTGCAGGGGATAAAACAAAGATCCTATTGCAGGAACCTGGGAATGCTGATTAGCCATTTGTCTGAGGACTCAAGAGGGAGGGAGTGTGAGTCAGGCTGGAGCAAACCTAGCAGTCCTCAGAGGCTGATAAGATATGGGGGCAGGGGGTAAGGCGGAGTAAAAGAGCCATGTCTTGGTTTAATGAATTTGAAATCTCAGGAATTAAGGATGAAAAATCAATTTGGAAGGAAAATATATTAGACTTGATTTTAGAAAGTAATGTGGTGACAGAATATTTCAGTTATGTAATCATGAGTTGAGCTGGTGCTATGGAAACAACCCACAGGTAAGGACTGAAACATGGACCCAGGGGATTATGGTCACAGTGTCTTTGGCCAAACCTCTTAGAAGTGAACATTCTCTAAGAAAATGATTCTCAGAAGGAGGGATGCAGACTGAGTTTAAATCTCAGGGGCACAGATAGGAAAGAAAGATGGGAAGACTGGGACAGACTGACCTCACCTGGGTCTCCGGAAGGAGGATTAAGGCTGCAGTGTTTGTCAAAGTGCTCAGAAAGTTTTTTCAAGACAGAGGAGATCCAGGTTAAGTGACACATCTGACATAGGTAAGGAAAGGCCAAGTGAGATGGAATCAATTTATTTTGAAAGTGCTTTTCCTTAGGAAAAGGGCCACATGTGTTCAGTAAAGGACTGTGTATGGAGATTTAAAAAAGAACATAAATAATCAGTCTGTTGTAAATACTATTCCACAAATATGTTTCTCCCAGTGTGTATATGTACACAAAAATATAATTTTATAGTTTGTAAACTTGTATGGATATATAGACACAAATATGTTAGGAGGGTGTCTGGACATGCACTGTGCTGCAAGGCTAAGATGCTGTAAAGCAAAGCAGACATGATACATTACTCTGCAAAATGATGGCACTTGCTATCAGCTCATTGCCACTGGCAGTACAATGTCTGCTGAGAAGTCAATCAGATTTTTGTTTCCATTTTCTTATCCGACGTCATGAGAGAGGGACCTGAGAAATGTGTTGTGACCCTCAGTCACACTCTGAGATGGCTACTCAGACATCTAAGGATAAGCTATTTGTCTATGCTTGGCTTCTTAGTCAGTGCAGTGGGGTGTAAGGAGGGAGGGTTGAAGCTTCCAGGCTAATCCTCTATATGATCTGAGGGTTGACTTCACAGGTCTGAGGAGTCTAAAAACACCTGGCCATGTTCTCATCCACAGCTGACTCACACATGGTGAGTGTCAGACTTAATAGGATCCAGGAGATTTTTAAAATATCTCTATGCTTTTAAAACAATCCATACTGGTTTCAGTTCAGTCTTCTAATTAGAATGAAACCTTCTACACATCTGTTTTGCAACCTTGAATAGCATCCTTTGGTCTTCTACAATAGAGGAGTTAGTGAGCTCTGAGGTATGCTGCCCTATGCCTTGGATAAAAGTATTGTTAGAAAGAGACTGGGTGGCCCAGCCTCATTAGTGTGGCTGTCCCAGAAGCTCCAAGTCCAGGCTAAGAAAACTGGTCCCTTTGCTTGGTTTAGGTAATTCCCTGGCTATTACCAGAGGCTATGTGATCCTGAGACCCACGGATGTGCTAAGAGGACTTTTGGATTCCAGCCCAGTGTTTAAAAAAAAATATGTTTTAATGCTTTGTATGGTCCCAACAAAATAAAAGCAAGCATAGAAAATAGAACCAGGGAAAGAAGAAAAATGGGGTAAGCAAGAAGAGGGAGAAAAAAGAAAGAACTGAGGGATAGAAAGGAAAAGTGGGAGGAAAAGGGAAGAGGGGGAGGAAGGAAGAGAAGGAAGGGAAAAGAAGAAGAAAAGGAGGAAGGAGATTAGGGAAAAGTGGGAGGGGGACAGGAGGTGAAGAAGGGCAGGATGTGAGGAGTCCAGGAAGGTAAAGGATTTGATTCCAGAGAAACAGATGGCTGATCTAGAGGGGGAGGGGAGCCTGTCTGCAGGCACTCATCTGAACAAAATCCAACTTCCTACAGGCAGCTGCCTGGAGTCCTATCCATCATCCACATTCAGGTTCCCACGATCAATGCTGCAGTCAGTCATTGGCCATCCTTGAAACACCAGAATCATTATGAACAAACACCAGAGACCCACATATTGAACTCTTCTTACTGCTCCAGAGGCCAGCAATGCCAAACACACAGACTGTATAAAAAATGCTTTATGGGTGGGTATTTGAGCGTGGACCAGGTCACTTATTGTTGCTCTGAATAAGTCCGAAGACAAAGGAAATTGCATTCATTTAGCAGTTCCCCTGCTGAAGGGGCCTCCCCTGCACATAATGTTAGATTTATAAACTGAACAGCTTGTCCAGAAATTGGGGATTTCTGCCCCCCACAAATCTGGTGGTATGATGGAATGGTCCAGGTGCTCTGGGTCCCCTCAGACCTTACCAATCTTCTTGGACTAGCCCCTACTAGCCCCTCTTCCCTACCCATCCTTTGAAAGAGGGTTCTAATGTTCTCTTCCAAATGTTGCTTCCCAAGGCTCTTGTGTGTTGGATGTTCATTCTTTACTGTATATTGACATATACAGAATTTTCATATTCCACAATCTTGCAAAGATCACCACACATGTACATTTCCTCTGATGCTATTCTGCCATGTTTCTAGTTGTCCATTTTGTCTTTCTAGGTCTAGGGTCAGTTTGATCTGTATTACAGTTTACCTGGTTTCTATAGCAACCATCTCTGGTTCACCTCTCTCTCTCTCTCTCTCTCTCTCTCTCTCTCTCTCTCTCTCTCTCTCTCTCTCTCTCTCTTGTGCATGTGTATGTGTATGTGTGTATGCACAAGCATGAGTGTGTGTCTATGTATGTGTGTGTGCAGATGCACATGCAAAGGCCAGAAGAGAACTTCTGGTATCTTTTTCTATTACTCTCTACATTATTCCCTTGAGACAGGGTTTCTTACTGAACCTGGAGCTTGCTGATTTTTGGCGAGTCTAGCAACTTGCAAGCCTGATTAATCCTCCTCTCTACATATCTCACATACAATAACACTGGGGTTACAGGTAAATATGGACATGCTTGACTTTTCATATGGGTACTGTAAATCCAAACTCAGGTATTTGGACCTGGAACTCACTTTGTAGACCAGGCTGGCCTTGAACTCAGAAATCCGACTGCCTGTGGTGGGATTAAAGGCGTGCGCCACCACTGCCCAGCTGGACTTTTCTTTAAAAGGAATTGTGTCACATATCTGAGGGTTTTATCATACTTCATCCTACCATGTTACCTAGTCTTGTATAAAGTTCATCTAAGTCCTTGAGATTATGATTTTAGAGAAAAATCAATCTGTATTTTGAGTCCTAGGTCTACCCCACTTTAGTCACTGAACCCAGGAAACCAACATTTCAATTACTCTGTTGCATATCCCACTTATTACTTTCAACCTTGGCAGCCTCAGTATACAGATGAGAATAATGAATCTCAGAGACCTTGGGTAGCACGTCTGCACAAACACAGCATCCAGGAACACTTACGCTTAAGCTGTCAGAACCCTCAAGAAAGCTCTTAGTTATTAAGTGTTGCAGAGTTTCAATAAAAGGAAGATTAAATATGGCAAGACCATTTAGGACAATCTCCTAATGCTCCAAATTTTATTCTACTGGTGACAATATCCTTCTAGAAATTATTATTTTTTATATAATCTGCCCAGAATGTCAAAACAAAAAGCATCTTTGGCCCTCAAAGACTCCAGGGTGACTGGGTCTTGTGGCAGTCTTCTGGCTCTCTTATTCGAATCTCTCTGATAGGCTTCAAGCCATTGTAACACCCCCACCCCTCCTTCAGTAAATATTTTATCTTTCACAAACAGCTGGGAGGAGAGAGGTGCACTGGCAGCAGGCTGGGTCAATCCTGTTTAAATATTGATCACAAACATGGTTAAAATAAAAGTTTATCGACTCAGCTGGCGACTCTGCAGCTTCAACACTCTGCAGAACAGCTTTCTCTGTGTGGTGACTCCACACAACCCACTTGAGTTATGATGTTAATAAGTGAGGCCTCTCCTTGGGGAGTATGGTGATATCCTGGAGGCAGCTTCAGCAAGAAAGCAGCCTTCTGCTGGAGCCATTGGCAAGACCAAAGTCTCCTGTTCTGACAGGGCAGCCTTGGGGTACTTCCCTTTCAGCTAGCACACTTCCTCCTGAGATTAAGAACTTGTGACCTTGAGAACAGGGGGCAAAGTGAAGAGTAGAGAGACCTGTAAGGGGCATGGCATCAGTGGGTGATTCTCTTCTCCTGGGGCTTTTCAACCAAACATTAGCATCTATCAGAATCCTCGGAGAACTCATGACTATTAAGACCCATAGCCCACCCTGGGGTCACTGACATGGAACTCCAGGGTGGGGTGGTTTGTCTAACTGCATGCATCTACTCTTATGGAACATACCACCCCCCAAAATGTAGAAAGTCATCAGTGTAAAAAAAAAAAACCCTGCTCTGATCTCAGGTACTAGAGCATGTTGGAGCAGTAGGCAAGGGCTTTCACACTCTTGATGAAGTCCCTGGCAACTTAAATCCTACAGGAAAACATAGGAGAGTGGTTGATAGCTCTGGACTCGTTGCTGGAAGTCAGGAGACCCTCTGCTCTTCAGCACTAACCTAGGCCTCTGAAAATGATGGCCTGAAAACCACAATACACTTTAAGTGTCTTTCTCTCACCAACAAGGTAGTGAAGCTCCAACTAGAGGTCATATACATATAGACCATATATATATATATATATATATATATATATATATATATATATATATATA
>NW_022196891.1:91530397-91553335 GCF_008632895.1 Mastomys coucha | reverse complement strand
ATATATATGTGTGTGTGTGTGTGTGTGTGTGTGTGTATACACGTATATATGTGTATCTATACATAGATACACATATATATATGAGACTGCTCTCTCTATATGTTTATCTATATATGTCATATATATGTTCATCTATAAAAATATGTTCAACTAGAACATATCAACTAGAGATATGTTCATCTGTAGAGAGCCTAGGTGGGAACCCATATTTTCCCCTCGAGGATAGTTGTAACATCTACCAGGTTGCTACTTCTGAAGGTGATGGGAGGCTTCCTTTAGTGAAAAACTGAGCTGAGTGTGAGTCCTAGCAGAGAATCTGCATCTTTAATCTCACAAGAGCTGGAGAAATGGCATCCAGAACTTTCCAATCATTCTTTCAACAGAGTTTACTCCAGCCTATCCCAGCTGTGTCCTCTAGACAGAAAGGGCTATGGGAGGAGTGTACAAGGAAGGTTTGGTAATGTAGAGACAGAGGATTTAGGTGAAACAGCTGACATACTAACCCAGCCAGGATTGACTGGAAGTGTTCTTCTACTTGTGTTAAAGCTTTTTGTACGTTCATGTTACTCATGAAGATGGATAGGTAGTAGTTAAGGGACTTAGCTTTTTTCACAGTAGTAGACATGCTGGAGAGGATCTTGAGAAAGCATCTGATCATACAGGAGGAGAAAGTATGTTCCTGGTCCAGGGCCTTTGCATTTCCCTTCAGTTTGTACCATTCTTCTCAGAAATCTGTATGTCTCTCTGTTCTTCCAGCAAAATTTCTAGCCAAACATCTTTCCTAAGCCTCCCTACTAAAAGTCACCCCCACATTTTCTAAAGCTCTGTGTCTACTATTCCATTCTCTCCCCTGTAGCACTTGTCAGCACTTGACATTTTGTTCAGCTTTGTATTTTAATGTATCTTAGTCTGTCTCCTGGAGGTATCTACATTCCATATAAATGGGTTTGCTTGCCATCTTCTATACTGTGTCCTGAGGGTCTTATCTCCGATATGCACACCATGGAAGCTCTGTAAAGGCTTCTGAGTGAATGAATTCTAGAACTGTCACTGTCAATTCTACTCTTGGAGCCCTCCAGAGAACCTATTTCTAAACTGCACCACTCCTTTATATATATATATATATATGTATATATATATATATATATGTATATATATACATATATATATATATTATTAATGCATTAGTCTACATTGCCAAGACCAAGTTTTCTTGTCTAACTTAAAATCTTCTTCAACAAAATAGGTGTTTTGGTTTTCTTTTTTTCTTTTCTTTTCTTTTTTAATTTCCTGAGGGGAACCAAGAGTATTTCTTAAATCTTTATATTTAGGGATTAAAAAATATATCCAGTTTTTTGTTTTTTAAGAGAGTATATGATACTAAGCCCTTCCTCCAAGTATAAAGATGGAAAAAGGGACCAGATTTTCCTCACATTTGATGAGACATCAACTATGGAGAAGGTCTAGCATCATTGTATCATTTTAGCCCAATATACTCCTGTGTACTCAGAAATTTCCTAGGAGTATTTCTTAGGTTCCTCAAAACCCTGAGACTGGCATCTTTACTTTCTAGAGAGAAGATAGACATTACAGGTGTAAGTGACTTGGCAAAGGCTTCAGAATCTGGCTACTAGAAACAGAAATTGCTGAAAGAAATAGGCACCCAGCTCAGATGTCCAGGCCGCTAGTTCAACCCTAAGTTTCTTTTGGAAAATACAATTTCTAGAGAAGGCAGGGTTGGCTTCTAGAGGTCAGACTGCAGACCAAATATGAGGATATGAGGCCACTCTTTGGAACAGTCTTGCTCTGGGCTATGGCCAATGAGGAGGCCCAGGCCTTCTGATGAAAAATATTTACCACAGGCAGCTGCTGCTCTCCTGGTGAATGGCACTCCTCTTAGGAAACAGCTTATCTGGTGATACCCCAAACAGCCAGCATGATGCCTTTACTCTGTTCCTAGTATCCAATATTAATCACTCAGATGGAGCTGGGTGATAGCTCATGCACTGTGAGGGACTTGCAGGGTTCCAATATAGGAAGACTAATTTACAGAGGAGACTGTAGCTTGTGGAGGTAAAAATCAATGAGGAGGAAGGAGAGCAACCGCCATGACATCTGAATGAGAATCAAGAAGTGAGTAAGTCCAGCTGAGAACCTGTCACATGCCTGGGAGGACTCACTGTCCTGGGGGGAACTGCAGAAAAGGATTTACATGGCTCTACTTGTGATGAAATTGTAGCTGAAAATTCTAAAACCTGAACCACTAATACAACTGAAGACACCTTTGCTGAACAGCATGATCAGTAAGTGCCAAGGGATATTTAATGTGTGGGTATTTAACTCACCAACTAAGCTCCAACAAGATCATGGGTCAAAGGAAGCCCCAGCTATGCACATGAAAAACTGTTATGTCTGATTCACGCATAGGGCAGAGAGCATAGGACTTCTTGAATTCTGTATATCTATCTTCCTCTACCACTCCGTACCTTATCTATCTATCTATCTATCTATCTATCTATCTATCTATCTATCTATCTATCTATCTATCTATCTATTTTGAGATAAATTCTTTCGCTGAACCTGGTGCTCAGAGATTGGGCTAGACTGACTGGCTAGTGTTCTTCTGGAGTCTGCCTTTTCTATCACCCCTGAACCATAACTGGGATGACAGAAGTAGGCTTTCTGCCTGGCTTTTGTAAGGATTCTAGGGCTCTGAAATGAGTACTTACATTTCTGTCCTGCCCACTTAGCTCCTGGAACTGACATCTGAAACCAAGTGACTCTTTTATGTGGGATGTTTTGTACACTATAACATACCTGGAGTGCTGGTTGGCTTTTGTCAATGTGGCACAAACAAACCCACATACATCTGGGAAAAGGTAATCCCAATGAGAAAATGTCCTCATAAGATTTGCATAGAGGTGAGGGTATATCTCAATTAATGATAAATGTTTTAGAGCCTAGCTCACTGCCAACCCTGGGCAGGTGGACCTGGATTATATAAGAAAGCAGGATAAGCAAGCCATGAGGAACAAGCCACTGAGTAGTCTCCAGTTTCAGTTCTTGCCTCCATCTCCCTGGAGTTCCTGGCCTGACTTCCCTCAGTGGTAGTGTGACCTGAAAGCTGCCAGAACACAAGATGATGTACCACTGCTCAAGTCACTTTTGGTATGGTGTTTCAGCAAAGCAATAGAAACCTTAAGATACCTAGCTTCTATTTGACAGAGATCAAGAGCCATCTTTGAACATGGCCAGATGTTTCCTGAGCTACAAAATCACCCTTAGTTCAAAACTACAAATAACTCATAAGAATAAAAAAACCCACTTGCCTAACCAAGGGTTGGCATCCTGTAGGGTTAACTGGCTAAGATGGAGCCAGGTTATGGTAGTACAAGATGCCAAGCCAGGGAGTTTCTAATCCCAGCTGCTGGGATGGAGATCGGAGCTGCCAGACCTCCAGTGAGAATGACTTCTTTGGAATTTCTGTGCTTCCTAAAACTGTCCTTCATATCAGCCCCAGGCATCAACTAAACTAAACCTGCCAGGCCTTCCCCAACTACTAAGGACCTATGGGGGAAAGAAAGGAGTTTGCTACTATGGTTCTGAAAGATAACTGGGAGAAAATAACCTTGGGAATTCAAGGAGTTCTGAGTCTGTTTTCTCAGAGGTAAGTTTTATGTTTCCTTTGGGAGAATACAAAGCTACAGGCAAGACATAAAAGAACATTTTTATGAAAAGTTCAGAAAGACTGTCTTTCTATTGGTGAAAGCAAACCATTTGTACTTAGTTGCCACAGGGATCCCAGCATGTGAAATGTCTATCACAAACTCCTGTCTAGAATGCTTGTTCCCCAGATAGTGGAACTGTTTCAGTAAGCTATGGGACCATCTAGAAGTAGGGCCTAGCTGGTTGAAGAAGGTCATCAGGGCTTTGAAGGTTTAACCCAGCTCCTGGTTCTTGTCTGTTCTTTGTGCTTCTTGGTCTGCCATGATGTTAACAGCCTCTTTGGTAGTATGTGCAGCCTGCCACCCTCTGCAACTATCAGTCCAAACAACTCTTTCCTACCTGGGGCTTTTTCTGTCCATTATTGTGGTCACAGCATTATCTCAGATGTTAAGAGATTCTGAAGGTGAGATATGGTAACATGGCTGCAGATTTCTAGTGTGGCTCTGTGTGGTATGTGGTGTATGCATGTCAACTGTGTACTGTGTGGTGTGTGCTTATGTAATGTGTACTGTGTGTTGTGTGCTGTGAGCTATGTACTGTGTGCTTGTGTGCTATGTATGTGTCATGTGCTTGTGTGATGTGTGGTGTGTGTTTGTGTATTATGTGGTATATGTTGTATGCTTGTGAGCTCTGAATTGTGTCCTGTGTACTATGTGCTGTGTGCTCCGTGTTGTGTCCTGTGTGCTATGTACTGTGTGCTCTGTATTGTGGGCTGTGTGCTTTGTGCTGTGTGTTGTATGTTGTGTACTTGTGTGCTCTGTGCTATGTGGTATGTGGTATGTGCTTTGTGGTGTTTGGTGTGTGCTGTGTGCTTGTGTGCTCTGTGCTGTGTGCTCTGTGTTGTGTCCTGTGTATTGTGTACTGTGTGCTCTGTACTGTGTGCTATGTGCTCTGTATTGTGTTTTGTGTGCTTTATGCTGTGTGCTCTGTATTATGTGCTGTGTGCTGTGTGTTGTGTGCTGTGTGGTATGTGCTGTGTGCTGTGTGCTTGTGTGCTTGTATGCTGTGTGTTGTGTACTGTTTGGTTTGTGCTTTGTGGTGTTTGGGGTGTGCTTGTATAGTATGTGATATGTGTTGTGTGCTTGTGTGCTCTGTATTGTGTCCTGTGTAATATGTGCTGTGTACTGTGTGCTTGTGTGCTATGTGTTGTGTGCTCTGTGTTGTGTCCTGTGTCCTGTGCATTGTGTATTATGTGCTGTATGCTCTGTATTGTGTGCTGTGTACTGTGTGCTATGTGATGTGTGTTGTGTGCTCTGTGCTATGTGTTGTGTGCTGTGTGCTGGTGTGCTGTGTGCTCTGCATGCAGTGTACTATGTGTTGTGTGTTGTGTGCTTATATGTTGTGTGCTGTATACTTGTGTGCTCTGTGTTGTGTGCTTGTGTGCTGTGTACTGTTTATTGTGTGCTCTGTGCTGCATGCTGTGTACTATGTGCTGTGTGTTGTGTGCTTGCATGCTGTATGCTTGTGTGCTGTGTACTTGTGTGCTCTGTGCTGTGTGCTCTGTGTTGTGTGCTTGTGTGCTGTGTACTGTTTGTTGTGTGCTCTGTGCTTGTATGCTGTGTGCTTATGTACTATGTGGTATGAGTTGTTGCTTGTGTACTGTGTGCTCTGTGCTGTGTGCTCTGTGCTGTGTGCTCTGTGCTTGTATGCTGTGTGCTTGCATGCTGTGTGCTTGTGTGCTCTGTGCTGGTGTGCTCTGTGCTGCATGCAGTGTACTATGTGCTGTGTGTTGTGTGCGTGCTTGCATGCTGTGTACTTGTGTGCTCTGTGCTGTGTGCTCTGTGTTGTGTGCTTGTGTGCTCTGTGCTGTATGCTTGTATGCTGTGTGCTCTGTTCTGTGTACTATGTGCTGTGTGCTTGTGTGCTAGACCTTGAGCTGCTCTGCTAATCTGGGCTCTGGTTTCCAGATGATGATGATGATGATGACCTCTTTCAGTATATGAATTCTAAGCCTGTCTCTGTGGCTGTAAGACATGCTGGCCACCTCTCCACAACTGCCGCCTCATTTTAAGCACCATTCTGTCCTGCAAGCAGAGTGAACTCTTATGGGTTAATCACTGAGTGAAAGGGCAGAAATCATCTTGTCTGTCTGTCCTCTGTTGCAAATGGCATGCAGAAGGTTAACCCAGAGTTTTACACCAGCTCTTGTCCACATAGCAGCTGTCAGGATGGCTGCTCACTTTCCTTCTGGCTCCCACATGTCACAGAACCTGTTGGCACATGATTCAAACCCCCATTCCCATCAAAGTTAACCATCCCCTTGAAAATGAATGCACAGTTAACAAAGTGATAAGTTGATGCTTAAACTTTAAGCAGATTGCTTCCAGCTAATCTCAGTTAAGTGGCAGATGAGATCACAGGCTTTCAGCTCTCCATGAGCCCCAGCACCCAAAAAACAGAGACTGCCTCCTCAGGGAAAACATTTGTGCAATGCTTTCTTCTCTCAGAGTTGGGTGTGCATCGGGTAAAGGCAAAGAAGAGAGGAAAGAGAAAGGATACCTTGTTACACTGAAGGTGAAGTAAGCTGTGCAGTCCTAGGAGCTCTAAGTGACCACTCTGAACCAAGTTTACTATAATGAAAATACAGATAAAGTTCTTCCTGCTTCAGGGAGGGTCTGGTTAAACAGTGCACATGTGAACAGAGGTGTTGGCCCTGGCTTTGCACTTTAGAAGGGCTTGATAATAAAGAATGTCAACCACTGAGGGCCCAAGAGTAGAAAGACAAATAAAGTACCTGTCTTCAAACAGCATAGTACCTAAAGAACGCATGAAGCAAGGGCCACAAAGACCCCAGCTGGGTAGTCTGAACCACAAGAGAAGGTTTTGAGGTTGGGTGTAACAACATATTAGATGAAGAGGACAGGGTGAGGAAAGCTTTCTAGGTAGTGGGTTCAGCATGGGCGAGACCCCTGAGAAAGAGGTGATGGCACTGTTAGAAACCCAGAGGCAGGCTTAGGAGCACCATGTGGAGACACTAGACTGCCACCGATTAGGATGCTGTAGAAATTTCTGACCTAGAGGAAGATACAGGCTTGTTCTATCTTTTCACAGTGATTCTAGTAAATAAGATACCTGTTGTGGTCTTGGGTGTGGTTGAATTGGGTCCTCCACAGACTCATGTATGAAAAGTTAGGTTCTCAGTGCTTCAGTGACAGAAGGCAGATTTTCAAGAGGCAGCCCTAATAGAAGTTCATGTCAGGAGCTCATCGTCCTTGAAAAAGATTGAAGGAGTTTCTGTGGGACATAGTTCTTCTCAGAGTATTATGGGGGGGGGAGAGAAAGAAAGAAAAGGAAAGAAAAGAAAAAAGGCTAACCCAGATCTCTCCCTGGCATCCTGTCTCATACCATGTGATCACTCTGTGTCCCAAACCGTGGCCATAATGCCACTGTACTGTGTTTCACCAAGATAGCACCTTACCCTTGAACCTCATGACTACAGGCTAATAGATCTCATTCCTTTACAAAACATGCCATCTCATGTATTTCATACAGGGATGAAAAACACACTAATCCAGGGTTGGTGCCAGAATCTTTCAAAAACAGAATGGCATCTTCCAATTTCAAGGTGGAACAGATTTGAACAGATCCAGCAAAGTGCTGAGCTCTCTCAAATCCAAGCTCATAATTCAGTGTTTTTGTGATTTAGTTGTATGAACAGCTAATAATGATCAAAAAAGGCAACAGTGAAGCCAAGTGCATCTTATTTATAAAGTCTAGTCTTCTGGGTTGATGGCATTCCCTTTAAATATCTCAGCAGTTCTGACTTCATCAGATACTGCAGCTGTCGCCTCAGAATACAGTGTCACAGAAAAATTGTTAACAGAAATGTTTTGGAAGTCGTTTCTTCTGCTATGCATGTCCTGCCTGCCTCTCAACAGACTGTCATTTTCTCTGCTGTATTCCTACAGATTTTGTTTATAGTCCTTTCAATTAAAGCATTTCTCCACTGTATTGCAGTACCCCATCTATTTTTATTAATTTATTTTTTTTCCTCTAGAAAGTAAACTCTACTTAACTTATATCTTATGCATGGGAAGTGTTACTGTACTTACCTGGGAAAAAAGCAAAAATAAATTAATAACTTTAGACCTAGGAAACCTGATATTGTAATTTTATGCTAAGTAGTGGTGAATAGAATGGAAAAATTCTTACTGGGTTTACTTCCAATTTAAGAAATTAAATGCAACTTTAAGTGTTTAACGTGAAGAAATATTTAATTAAATTACCTTACATCTGTTGAATGATCAAAGGACAATAAAAACTAATGTTCATGCATAGTTTATGGTAATAAGAAATGTTTGTTAATATTCAACTTTTAAAAGCATTATTAAATATTGTAAAGAAAACATGGAAATTTGGAAAAGGAATAAAACTCTGCATTTATAAGGAAAAAACCTGGGCTGAAAAATAGGTGGATTATAATTGTTGTCTCTAGATAATAATATTTAACTTCCTTTTAATTTTTGCATATTTCCTACTGACTTGGCCAAGTAGAATTCTTGTTTGGAGTACCTTTCTCTGAAATGCTTTTCTTTTCTTTTTATTTACAGATTGCTGATTCTCTGAAGCCAGCTCCATCCTTTTTCTTGAATCTTGTCTTTCTCATCTACTTCTCTGACCCTAGAGCTTTTCTATAGTAACGTTTTGAGCTAAAATCCACTATATTTCAGATCTCCCTTTAATATCTCAGTTGGTTAAGATGAAAATCATGTGACTCTAGAGGGAAAATATCCAAATTCCTGATCTTTACTTGGATTCCCAGAGTAACTCTGTGAAAAGTCTTCTATCCTCTTAGTCCTCATTCCATTATTTATAAAATAAAACTGTCTTATATCTAGACACAAGAATACATCTTTGTAGCCATGCTTAGGTCTAATATGAAACCTTGTTACAAAAATCCATTCAGCAATGCTATGGTAATTGCTTGTGACTTACATAGACAATGTCATCCCTTCAGTTATAGACATACTCATAGACACACTACTATAAATCAGGCTAGCATTCTCTGCTGTGCCTGGCACAAATTTTATATTTTAGAAACTATTAGTTTTATTCAATAATTACTTACAATATATATATTTCTTGACACATTTGTTCATCTCCTGATAGATCTGTTATTGAATTCACTCATGTTATGGCCACTGTTGAATCCTTGCAACAGAATTGGTATGAACTATTTCTGGCTCTCAGGGAACTTAAAGTTCTGTGTCAGAGAATGGTAAGCACAGACCAGGTAGAATAAATAGACTTGTGATATAGTAGGGAAAGAGAGGATGCCTAGGTATGAGGTACCCTGCATATACATACGTAAAATATCCGAGAGTCTGAGGAGAGACAAGATGATGACAAAGAAATACGGTCTTATCTAACTAAGGACCTGCACACAATGCCAGAGAACGAGGAGAAAATAGCAACTGCAAAGGCCCGTGGTCAGCTTTCCCTCTGAAAGTTTACTTCAGGAGAGACAATGGTTTTCTCTAGTTGAGTCTAGAGTTGCTACAAAACTTAATGTTCATGTCACTGACCCAGAAGAGAAGGGCTCAGAGATTTTTATATATTTAAGATGGTTTTCCATTGTGAAGTTTAAGGATTTCTCAGAAGAATCCACCAAAACCCAAGTCAAAATAAATACAGTATATGGACATTAGTGGGAGATGAGCTTGAGAAGTAGCCCATGCTAACAGAATGGCAGTGGGTTGAGTGTTTATAGGTGGTTACAGAAAAGCTTCTGAAGTTTTCCTAGATGTTATGCCTGGGAAAATAAGACCAGGATGTAAGATCATCTACCAGCTATGGAGAAAAAGCAAGCCATGTTTTTTTTTTAAAGGTTCGAGGTTGCCTTGAACTTGAGGCCTTGTGAGTTTTCAGGCAGAGATGCAAGAAGTAGCTGGAGATGTGGGGTTCAGAGCTTTGGAAACAGAACTAAAATGTGCTTCTGTGTGCTAAGATAAAGTGGAGCTCTAAAGACAGAAGCACAAAGTCCAAGCCACATGCTCACAACAAAACAGAGAAGACAAAATGGCTAATGAATATTGAAAATGAACATTTAATGTAGCTTAGAGCTTCCTGGAAGTCTGGGCATGTGCAAGCTGTTTTTCAGTCCATGTTATTTTTCCATTTGTTAGAGTTTATGAAAAAGAAAACCCACCAACAGAGACTTTGCTCAACATAATATATTAAAATTTGGAAAGAAATGGCAGAGCACTAATGAAACTCTGTGAAATGGAGAATCAGGAATTCTAGAGTAAGGATTCTGAATTCATACTGCAACTCATGAAAGGGCAAATATTTGACCTTTTCAGAGGTCACAGAGAAAAGTATCAATATGTTGTCAAATATCTAAAAGAGCTGGTTACCTCAGAGCTGGTTAAAACGAGTTAAAACCACAAGTAAGCTGGCATGGTGCAACTCAGACCTAGTCAAGCACTGTGCTGTCCTTCCCCTTTCAACAGCCCTTCTGTGCTAGGTGTTGAATACCATAGTCATAATTCATGTCTAGTTCCATCAGAGTGTCCCTGCTCTTGACATACTTGGCCCATCTCTAAGCTGTAGATAGCTTGGGAAGAGATGCTTTTATTGAAGAGAAATTCATACCCCAACTCTTACTACAGCCTTTTAATACTACTCTTGATGGGGTCAACTTTTTCTCTACTAGGCAGGCTTCCTTAAGTGTTGCTTTGTTTTTCAAATATGATTTGCTTATAGCTCAAAAGAAAAAGGAAAGTATCAGAGAGGTGGAGCACAGTCCTGCTCTGGTATCTGCTTGCTTGATTCCAGCTATATATGAGGCCCTTGAAAGTCCTGATTGGTCAGGCTCTCCGGAGGTGGTTTGTACTGTAGTAGTGTATCAGCAGTGTGGTAGACACAGACAAAGTAGCATATACTTATGACCCAGTAGAGCAAGAGAGGCTGCAAGGTATGAGGCACACAAGATATGCCAAGTAAAAGAGCTGTGAGTCTGAGGAGAAAAAAGGAGGGAAGAAAGTCTCTGACGGTCTCTACAACAGAGATCATAGCCTTGGTACTTGATCCATGGAGTTTATTGTCTCAGCTGAGGCCTTTTAAGTTGAATTTTAGAGTCAGTGAAAAAAAAAAGACAAAAACAAAAACAAAACGAGCAACAACAACAATAAAATCCCACTGGTTTCCCAGAGTGAACTTTGAATAATTCCATCATTCAAGATGGCTCTGCAGTGAAGGGTTCTACAGCAAATTCAGCCCTGAAAATATATCCACAAATCCCACAATTAAAACAGCATCTACTGCCTCTTAACTTTATTGTTGTTTTTTGACTTGAGAATCTTACTAATATCCCATGGAATTAATGTTCTACAGAGAACATTATGGTAAATGCTAGCTTAATGTTTCACCATTTACAAAACATATTCATAGTTATTATCTCAGATTGGTCTCTGGCGAGGCACAGTGCTTGAATGTTTTTATTGTGGAAAAATCCATGATTTATAGCAGGCTAACCAGCAGCCAGGACTGAAAAAGCCACCAGGAGGGAGGCAGATTCTAAGCATGTCAAAACGGGAAGGATGTCAGTAATCTCTCCTTTCTATGTTGCTAGAATTAATTCAAGCCAACTCTTTAGTCTTTTCTGATAAACTGATTATTTCCAGAGTCAGGAAGATGGGTAGACTATATTGTAAGATTAACCCCACAGCCAATCTTGACGCCATGCATGCTGCCCACTTCCACTCATTCCCTGTTCTGAGTTTACACTTACTTTGTAGGTTTTTCTCCTCTTGTTTACATTGGGTCTTTGGGGGAAAATGCTCTGCGCCATCTATAACCTGGCTTCAGCCTCATTTCACATTGCCAGTACTCTACGGTCATCTCTGTACCACACTTTTAAGAGACTCTTTATTGGCACTCAAGAAACTGGTGTCATTCAGAACACAACTTTTATCTTTGGACACTGTCTGTTGCCATAGAAATCTGCCTTCAGGGGCTCTTCAGGCTGCTAGAACATTCAACAAGCGCCCACAAAAGCTCTCAGACACTGCTGGGGCTAGTCAGTCCCAGCACCACTATTCCCTTGCCTACAAAGTGCTCCTTCACTCTGCTGGAATCTGACTTACACAGGTCTCTGCACAAAGGCACTGAAGAGAGTAAGTGCTTCCTGTGCAAAGAGGGAGACTAACCTAACTGGATGAATGGAGAAAGTGCTGTGCTACCTACCCTCAGGTGCTTAGAGGGAGGGCTCCTATCATTAGGGTAGACTAATGTAGTGGCTATTCCTGGTTATCAACTTGACTATATCTGAAATGAACTACAATCCAGAATTAGAAGGCTCACCTGGCCCTAATCTGGAGGCTGAGAGACACAAATTTCTGAACGGAATCTTGGCATGGAGATCTTGAAGTATAGTGGCTATGAATCCCAGAGGATTAAGATAGAAAGATCTATGAGTTCAAGATCATCTGGGATTAAAGGTGTGGTGGCATAGTGGCTATGAATCCTAGAAGATTAAGACTGGGAGATCTACGAGTTCAAGCAAGGTGGCACACACCTTTAATCTGGGCCACACCTTTTGCTGGAGACCTATATAAGGACATTGGAAGAAGGAAGGCTCTCTGCTTCACCTGCTTGCCTTGTGGGACTGAGCAACTGCTGGATCCTTGGACTTCCATTCACAGCTGCTGCCTACCATTGTTGGGAGTTGGACTACAGACTGTAAGTCATCAATAAATTCCTTTACTACATAGAGACTACCATAAATTCTGTGACTCTAGAGAACCCTGACTAATACAACTGATGTCTGTGGCAGAAATGGTGAAGCTGGATGCTGTGCTGTAGAATTATGGTAATTAACAAATGAAGTCAGACCTAGCACCCTCAGCGAAGTAGACTTAGATATGATTGTGGTAGAGAAAGGAATGGCTGGTCTGCTTGATGAACGTCCCATGCAGACCTAGAAATAGACTTGGAAATAATCCATATCTGAGAAAGGCAACCCCCCCCCCCCAGCCTGAGCCTTAGTACAGTAGCCTATCATGCAGCTGTCCATCCATGCTAGGAAACAGCAAGTGCTGAAAAGTCCAGTTTCTAGAAGCATTTGTGAGATCAAGAGCTATCCTGATCTGTCCAGGGAAGTGTGCCATCTGTGCTGTAGAGGTGTAAATAGTGAAAGAATTGGAGATATAGGTAGCAGTTCCTGGGGCTACCTGTAGCAGACTTCAGGTATTGGGGGATGCTCAGGAAGTGGGATGACAAGGACAAAGGAAATATTCTGCTTTAAGGAACACTTTGTCATAACACAGTTCAGCTTGTCCTTTGGTCTTTGGTTGGTATATTACATTAATTTGTATTTCTTGCCCTTTACCAGACTTTTCTAACTTTAGCACTACGGACATTGTGGGTTGGAAAATTCTGCATTGAGGGAGCCATTCTCTGCATAAAGGTATACATTTATTTTTTATTACTTTATTTATTTATTTAGTTATGAGAAACAATGTCACTCTGTAGACTGGCCTGGAGCTCATTATCACCCTGCCTCTGCTTCTCAAGTGCTGAGCTGAAAGGTGTACCACCATGCCCAGTCCAGTAAGATATTTACTATCTTTGGCCTTTTATTATCCAAGTGTCAGTAGGCTTAAGGGATTGAGTCCATAAAATGAAATTATTTCCAGACATTATCAAATGTTCCATAAGATGGAGGAAACCTTTCTTTCCTTGCTGAGAGCCACTGTCCTCAGGAAAAGAGCTCAGGAGTGATTAGACAGAGCTAATGGAGCTAGATCCTAATAAAAGCCCAGAGCAAAGGCTGAGCTCCAGCCATGTTAAGAAAGAATGTTGGAAAGAAACCTAGGCTTCTGCACCTGCATTGTGTGCAGTAAGGGATCTGTGGCAATTTTAGAGTTTAAGTTTCTTTTAAAAGCACAGATATATTATAAGAGTATGTTTTCATTTTAATACCAGGTGTGGGGTATGAAGCTGCTTTAGATTGACTATAGGAGCTGACTATGGTTTGCATCATGCTCTGTCAGGGGCATGATTTTGCCAGCTGCTAATAGTTTCTGTGATTGTATGATGTTTGGAATTCTGGGCACTTTTTGGAGCATGTTTAAATGCTAGGGCCCCAAGAGAGGTGTGTATGGGAGGGTTGACAGTTGGTCATTGTTTGTCATAGTTTGTTGAGTAGTCTTGTGCAAAGGAGAAACACCAAAAAGAAGAAATTAAATATTCTTTTTTAAAAAAAGATTTATTTATTATATCTAAGTACACTGTTGCTGTCTTCAGATACACCAGAAGAGGGCGTCAGATCTCATTATGGATGGTTGTGAGCCACCATGCGATTGCTGGGATTTGAACTCATGACCTTTGGAAAAGCAGTCAGTGATCTTAACTGCTGAGCCATCTCTCCAGCCCCAGAAATTAGATATTCTAACGGCAAAGATCAAACTTGCCCCAAGGAACTCGATGCCCCTAAACAATCTGACCCCTGATACAGGAATCTCTTTCCTCTCTATCCTTTTTTTTTCCTCTCCTACCCAATGTTAGGAGGTTGAAAGAGTGGAAGAAAAGGGTTGGATAAGGGTGGTAGAAAGAACTCACAAAGTAGAAAAGACCAGCTACAGGGAGCTGCTGGCCTCAGAGTTTTGTCTCTGGTACCATGGACACTGAACACTAGAATTTGTGAGATTCTGTGGGCCCCAGGGCTCTGTCTCTGAGTATAGTGAACACCGAGCACCAGCAATAGGATTCACCTATATGACAGGCCCAGGAATGGATGTGGCTGGTCATGGTCAGATTGGTGGGGAGCTGAGGAGACAGTGTCTCCTTTACACACATCAGAGCATGTCTATGACAGTAATAAGAAGCCCTTGTTTCTGCTGTTGCATACACTTATGTGGCTCACCAAAAACAAAGCACTATTAGAAAAACCTCATCTTTTTGCCATCTAGACATGTATCTAGCTCATTTCCTGACTTCCTTCAGGTCTCTGTTTAACTCTGTTATCTGAGATGTTTTCTCTGATTCTATTATGTTACAATAACGTATCCCATAGCACTCCCTCTCCTCCCAACCCACTCTCTCTCTCTCTCACACACACACAAACACACACACACACACACACACACACACACACACACACACACACCACATCATTTGTTTTCATAACACCTACTCTCATCTGACATATTCTATGGTTTAGTTAGGATTTTATTGCTATGAAGACACATCATGACCATGGCAACTCTTATAAAGGAAAACATTTAGTTGAGGCTAGCTTACAGTTCAGGGGTTAGTCCATTATTGTCATGTGGGAAGTATAGTGGCATGCAGGTAGACATGGTGCTGGAGAGATAGATGAGAGCCCTATATCCAGATTGGCAGGCACCTGGAAAAAACATGGCACTGGGCCTGGATTGAGCTTCTGAAACCTCAAAGCCCACTTCCAGGGACATACTGTCTTAAAAACAAACAAACAAACAAACAAACAAACAAACACTCCCCACAAGGCCACAGGCCCTAATCTTTTTAAATGCTAGTCTATATGAGCCTGTTAGAGCCATTTGCATTCACATTCAACACTCCATGTCTAGTTTTAATCACTCATCTCCTTATTCATAAAATAAGTTCTACACAGGATTTGCTGCGTTGAGTGATGAGCTATGGGTTGAATTGTGTTGTTCATATATTACTGTATGTTCCAAAATGATAGTAATTAGAGATGTTTTTTCCTTGTAGTTTTTTCTCAAATGCTTCCTTTTTTTAACTCCCCCCTATGCTTAGGAGTTCCTAAGCCCATATCATATATAATTGGGTTTTTCTGTTCAATTTTTAATTTTATTTTTTTTTTGAGATTGTGTCATTCTCCCTTCTATTTCTCCCTCTAAATCCTTGCTCTCTTTCAAATTCTTTTATTCTTTTTGTTTATTTTTTGCTGCTGTTGTTGTTGTTGTTGATTTTGGTGGTGCTGGTGGTGGTGGTAGGGTGTTTGTGTATGTGTGTTTGTGTGTATGTTCCTAAATATGTAAATACAACCTGATCAGTCCACACAGTGTTACATGCATGTATGTTTTCAGGACTGGTCATTTAGTTTTGGATAACCAATTTGTGTGTTCTTCCCTGGACAAGACTATTTTTCCTGCTCTCAGCATAACTTACTTGCCTGTAGTTCATGAGCTGTCCCACTTTCAAGTTAGCAAGTCTATAATATGATCCATATTCCAGTAATGATTAGGAATCCATATTGGTGAGACTTCATGAGTATAGCTTCTTTGACATTTCTAGGAAGTAGAGTTTTAATGTTTAATTTCAACTGAGGTCACTTGGGTGAGTCCTCCTTCAGTATGGCTAGTGACCTTTAATAATAATAAGTTTATACCACAAAGAGAAAGCAGAGACAAATATGGACAGAGGAATGCTGGGTTCATTGAGGACTCAGGGCAGGTTGTCATAAGTAAGCCAAAGAGAGAAGACTCTGGAAGCACAAACACCATTGGCTCCTTGATGCTGGGCTTCTTTCCTGCAGAGCTGTGGAAGGTGAGACTTTTGCAAGCCACTAGTGTGCACTGTTTAGTTTGACAACCCAGGAAAGCCAATGCAGAGTCCTGCTGCAAGTAAAAACTCTGAACCTTGTTCAAAAGGCAAGAAAACTGCAAGTGTCACAATATGAAGCACTTTTGTTCTCTTTTATCATTTCTCTTGGTGGTTTTTGCTTGCTGATTAGTGTTGAACACTGAGAGGTAGTAGCAGGTTTGCTAGGCCAGTATAGACTTTCTCAAGAGTCCAGATGCTCATCTCTGTCTTAGGGCACTCATTACTCCCAGGAATGAAAAGCTGACACTAGATATTATACCATGTATTTGTTAATCAGCTTTCTGTGACTGTAACAAAATATATGAAACATTGACTTAAAAGAAGGATTTATTTTGGCTCAGGGTTTATTTTGGAGGCTTCAGTCCCTAGTTTTTTTTTGGTACAAAAGCACTGTATTCAGCTATTTTCCCAGCCTTAATTATAGTAGTCTTTAAATTTTCGAAAAACATATTACTGATGTATGAAAACTGGAAGCCAAAGGTGAAAGGGACCTAGAGTCTGAATGAACATGATATCAACACAAAAGGAGATTTTCTTTTGTGCCTGCAGTGAGGCAGAGTGAAGTCATGGTGGTGAAGTCAGTAGTGAGGCAAAGCTGCTCACATTATTGCAGACAGAAAGGAGAGAGGTGTGGGACAGGTGCCAATATCCCCTCCAAGGGTGTGTCTCCAGTGACTGACTTCATCCATTGGCTTTGCCTTATTATTGGTTCTACTACCTGCTATCAGTACCACAAGCTTGTGACCAAACCTTTAATATACAGGCCTGTCAGAGGACACTGAAACATGGTGTTTAAATGTGAAACTGACAGGAGTCAGTTCCTTGTAGTGATCCAGCTTGCCATGATTATAGCATCTTGATCAAAACAGCTGTTTAATCCAACATGTGTTGTAAACCCAAGGACACAGCAGAGTTCATTGTTCCAGCCACTGATACCCTGACTTCTTAGTTAATGCCAACATGCTAATAGCCTTGAGAAAGTCCAGGAATGTTTTTTTTTCCTCTTGTTCTATAGTGTAAGTCTCCTCTTATACTAATACCATGCTCTTTCTTGTCTTTTTAAATGTTTGTTCCTCCTCTCTTTCTTTCTTTCCCTCTTTCTTTCTCTCTTTCTTCTTTCCTTTCTTTCTTTCTTTCTTTCTTTTTTCTTTCTTCCTTCCTTCCTTTCTTTCTTTTTACTTATTTACTTTACATCATATTCCCTGACACCTCAGGAATCAGCCCCTTCCACAATCCTTCCTTCCTTTCCCCTCCCTTCTTCTCTGAGCAGGTAGGGCCCCCAGTATTCTTTTACCCTGACATATCAAGTCTCTGCAAGCCTAGGCATATCCTCTCTAACTAATGCCAGACAAATCAGACCAGCTAGAAGAACATATCCCACTGACAGGAAACAGCTTTTGGGATAGCCCTGGCTCCAGTTGTTTGCGACCCACATGAAGACCAACCTGCACATCTGCTATATATGTGTGAGGAGGCCTAGATCTGGCCTGTGTGTATTCTTTGGCTGGTGTTTCAGTTTCTGAGAGCCCCAAGCTCCCCTATTCTTCCATAAGAGTCCACAAGCTCCTTCCACTGTTTGTCTGTAGGTGTATGCATCTGTGTGAGTCAGCTGATGGGTAGAACCTCTCAGAGGATAGCCATGATAGGCTCCTGTCTACAAGCATAAAAGAATAGTAGGGATTGGTCTCACATTGGGCCAGTTATTAGTTGGCCATTTCTCACAGTCTCTGCTCCTTTTCCTGTACCTGCATTTCTGATAGACAGGATAAATTTTGGGTCAAAGTTTTGTTAGTAAGTTGGTGTTCCTATTTCATGATGGGGGTTCTTGCCTTGCTATAGGAGGTGGTATCTTCAGGTTCCATATTCCCAATTCTGTGAATCACAGCTAAGGTCACTGTCTTTGATATTTGGTTGCCTCCTTTATCCCAGGTCTCTGTCTTGTCCTGGAGATGTCTCCCCACTTCCCCACCCCCTCAGTTAGTTGCAAACTTCCATTCATTCTCACAGCCATCTGGCCATTTATGCTCCTGTCTTAAGTCATTATTAAATTTCGCATTGTGCAATCTGGGGTTCCTCTGCCTCACTCCTCAGGCCCTTCCAGTATACCCACACACTATTTTTTCATATACGATGAATGGATTTTTTTTTATGATTCAATTCCCCATAATGTACATAAAAACAAACAAAAATACAAACCATGTATACCATCACACATTTGTAATCTCAGCACTGAGGAGGCAGAGACAAGAGGATCCCTGGAACTTGCTGCCAGCCAGTCTAGCCAAATTAGTATTCTCCTGGTTTGGTTAGAGACTTTAACTCAAAAATAAAGTGGAGACTGAGGAAGACCATAGAGAATCTACCTCTGGCTTCCATTATTCAAGGAACATACCACACACGTGTATTCATGCCCCCAACACAAGAATAGTGATATTTTTCACTGTTCCTGGCCCTTGGAAAGCTCTGGGTAGCAGCAGTTCAGTGACCTTGTCTTTGCTGATAGTAGATGGTCTATCCTGTGGTCTCTAGAACTAGACAGCCACAGTAAATCTTGTCTTTTCTTTCTTTGTTTGACTAGCATTGGGAAAACCACTTTTCCTTGCAGCAATTTTCTCATCTATAAAAGAATAAATAAAAACAGTGTCCATCTTACAGGGACGCCACTGTGCTTGCAGAAGCCAATGATTGATTATAGCACACTTAGAACCATACCGTGTACAATCCCTGCATATGTTAGATAATTGTTAGTATAAGAGATAGCACTGCTCCCCAGCTCTTTCATGTTTACCCCTCAAATCCTAGAATTTTTTTTTTTTTGTAAAAAGTCTGTATCCAATCCTTGATGTATGTTTGTACCCATTACATCCTTCTGAGTGAGGTTACACTGAAACTATAGCACAGTGTTCTGCTCTTTCACACTGTCTCTAACCTGAGTCATATCCTTACGTATGGGAGGCATTGAGCTAGATTCTTTCAAAAACTTTCCCAGGCTCTGACTTGCTAAACTTTAAATCTGTTTCTAGTCTTCCTGCCTCCCCACCCTAGCTGCAATGACATGTGTGACCTTGGCTTAGTCAGCTTCAGTTTTGTGGAGGGAGAAGAACACTTCTGGTTCTGGGAGCACTGCCGCCCTGGCCTGACCCTATAAAATGTGCACAAGAAATTGATGGATTCCTTCTCTAAGAGAGTCCTGGCTGTTTCCCCCAGGAGGGACTGGCCCTCCCCTTGATGGCCACCTTCTCTCTTAAATGTCATTTGGTTTGGAAGATCTCTTTCCCAATTTCTTAGCAATCTCTGATCAACCTTTCACCAACTCTATCTCTATTATTGTCAGTAATCCTTCCCAAGTACTGTCCTCATGGGACCACAATATCCCCTGAATTCCATGGATCTTATGCTGATTCCAGCAGAGGGGATGCTGAGGGGTGGACACCCTGAGAAGGAGGCCAGGTTGAAGACTTTATCTGTTTCTTGCAGCTGCATCTTTTGTGGGCTGCATTCTCTGGCTCGTCAATACCATTTCCCATTAAATTAAATAGCTTATTGACTGGTGTGGCATGTGGAGATGGGGTTGATGGGATTCACAGAGGCTCCTCACCCCTCTCCCCTCCCTGCAACAATCACAGGTCACTGCTCAGTAAATCAGTTGGTAATGGAGTTTGAACTCTCAGAATCAGCTCTGTGTACCCTTTTTATTTGTTTTTAATTTGTATCAATGGTAATTCTGTCTGTTTCAATTTATGTGGTGGTACAGGCTGCAGAACAGAGGAAGTGCCTTTTTTTTTCTTTTTTACCCCATTAGCTACAGAGGGGCAAACCTGTTCTGATGGGTAGGGACTGTTTCCCTTCAGTCCTCTTGTCTGGGCCTCACCAGTGAGCCTCTGCTTCACACCACATATAGAGATGATCTCAGAATAGGTTTTGCAAGTCTGAAAATAGCCATTTTTCACTCTGGCAGACTGAATGTAGGATGATGGAGGGTGCTGAAAGGATCAGCCTTGTCCTGTGCCCTCCAGGAATCTGAGGTTGCAAAGCCTGGAACCTAGCTGATCCTAGAGTGATTTGTATATGTTCTTGTTGTAAGCTACACTCTCTCCTCTGGTCCTGTTCTCTTAACTCTTTACTGGCAGATGGGTAGCTTTTCTAGTGCATTAGTATCCAGAATGACTGCAAAGTAGATATAGTTTGTTGCAGTACTCTTTATCTCCCATTGGTCATTCTCTTTCACCCTAGTCTTGTAAGAAATATGAAAATCAGAAGGAAAATTAAAATGCACATGAGAATGGTTAAATTGAGATGGAGAAACAGAGCTACTGGACTTCTCCATGATTGGTGCAGGCTGTTAGCAGTTGCAGGCTATAAAAGACAAACTGTTTTGGTGGGGCTTTCCCCAAGTAGGAAGTCTCATGTATCACAAGAAAGGTCACTTATGGACTGTGGGTCTATGGGTTTCAGAAGGAACTAGGTCAAAGATAAGTATACTTAACAATACAAGAGAGAGGTCACCCTGATTATGTTCCACTCACCCATGAAATATTTACTACCTGTGTCACCCAAGTCTGAGAAGCTGTCTGTGCTATCCTAGCTGTAGAGATATTTTCCATGTTTCTGTTAAAATTCAAACTCTCCTTTGATCCAGCTTTTCAGGTCACAGGGCAGGCCACTGGCCTCTGCTCTAGGAACTCTTGTCTACAATTCATTTGCTGGTCTGTGGTAACTGAAAAATCTACTACTCTTAAACTTTACCACTTAATAAGATCTGGTTCTTTTCACACCCAACTTCTGATGAGCTTATGGTTTTGGATTCAGAGAGCTGTATTTCCCTCAAGCACCCATTCCATGAGCCAAGTAAGAATTCTGATTTGTATGGGATTTAGAGATTAAGTTCCACGCCACTAGATACAGTTTTCCACAGATGCTCCTCACTACTAAAGGATCTCAGTGTCATAGAGAGTACCAAAGGGAAAGGGCTTATGTGGAACTCAGCATTTCACAAGTGTGATTTTTGTCCTCTCTTGTCAATTTTGTAAGGTGGAACTGTTCACAATCCCCATTTCCTTGTGGAAACTGGCAGTAGTAATAGTGCTGATTTTACTGAGAGCATTCAGAGATCAAATGAAAGAATGCAGAAAGTTGGCAAACTTGCTGGTTAAACACCACAGGCAGCCTGTGAGTTCAAGGTCAAGCCCAAATAGAGTCTCCAGTGCCAGTCTTTTTCTCTATTTCAAAGACAGGTGAGGTGACATGGAAATTTTACCCTTTAATCTAAATTAAGAGGGTCTACTTTAGCCCCCGAATAAAATAGTTTCAGAAATCTCTAGGCAAGCTGTCTGACCCTCAGGTAGATTTCAGTCTTCTCCAGCAGAAGAGGTTGGCCACCTTGGTAGTGGCTCAGGTTGGTCCATTTGATGCTTTTGCTTCAACTCCTAGAAGCCTCTAGCTGCTGCTTAATGGACTCATTTAAGTGATAATATGAACTGATCGTATGTCAGGCTGTTAAAGTGGTGATAACATACTGCACTCACAGAGCATTATCTATAGTAACTGCATTATAATGGTCAGGGAATGTCGACAGAACTACAGCTGATATTCCCATAAACAGAAGATGGAATGCAGAGCAATGAGGCTTCTCAAGACATGTGTGGCTAAAGCAAGAGCTAACACTTCATCTTTGAGGCCCTCATTTCCCATACATGCAAAAGGAGTTGTGTGTGTACATGTGCTGACACATCAAAGTGTGATAAATGCACATGCTTCCTGATCAAACCCTGAAACACATTTAATCCAGCTTCAGGGGAATGTATGAGCTGTGAGCTTGAATTGTGTCCCACCCCAGGGAGCCTACTAAGCAACAGGGAACAGACAGAATTCTGGGCTGCCCTGACTACAGAAATGTAGGCTTCACAGCTGTAGTGTCTGAAAGATACAAATGTACAGGTAGCCAGAAACAAAGAAACACACAAACAAAATAAAACAACAACAACACACACACACACACACACACACACCCCATGACCCTTCTCTGTATACATGGATAAGTGACTCCCATATAAAAACATTTCTCTGTCGTCTTCAGCCTCAAGTTGTACCATTCTTTTCTCTTTCAGTATGTCTGTGGTATCTCTTCTGCTGTCCCTCTTCAATATGCTATTACTCCAAAGGTATGCATATATATTTTTTTCTTTGGTTTTTTGAGACAGGGTTTCTCTGTGTAGCCCTGGCTATCCTGGAACTCACTCTGTAGTCCAGACTATCCTTGAACTCAGAAATCTGCCTCCCAAGTGCTGGGACTAAAGGCGTGCACCACCACCGCCCGGCAAGGTATGCATATTCTTAAGAAGATGCTAAAGATATACACAAAGATTTCTATAACCATGACTGTTGGCCTCAGACTTCATGCTGGCAGTCATAATAGTTAGCCTCTAACTCAGCATCTATAATGATCCATGCAATATATTAATATTCCCTTTTAATCATAGAAACACTTTAAGTCAGGATTTTTCCATTATCACTTTAGGGATGAAGTAATAGCCAACCAGAAGAGACATCAAACTTCCAGTAGAGCCATGTGTCAGTCTAACTTTGCTCAACAATGACTGAACATGTCTGAATCCATCCTCTCTCTCTCTCTCTCTCTCTCTCTCTCTCTCTCTCTCT
>NW_022196891.1:91507299-91530376 GCF_008632895.1 Mastomys coucha | reverse complement strand
TCTCTCTCTCTCTGTGTGTGTGTGTGTGCATGTACTAATACAGTGGGTACATGTATGTATGTAAGCTAAAGATCCATTTCCACTGTCATTCTTCAAGTGCTGTCCACCTTATTTCTTGAGACAAGGCCTCTCATCAGTGTAGAGTTCATTGGAATTGGCAAGGCTGACCAGCAAGCTCCAGGACAGCCACATTCCACTGTTGGAATTAAAAGGGTATGCCACTACACTTGATTTTTTTTTAAACACAGATTCTTGGCATGGAATTCAGGTCCCCATGCTTGTACGGTAAGCATTTCACTAACAGAGACATCTCCCCAGGGCCATTTCATTATTCTTAAGTTTTAAAATATCTCTTAAGTTATATCTTAAGTTTTAAAATATTGTACCTTCCTTAATACTTTTCTATGAAGATCACTTTCCCCTTACAACTCTACAGGTTAGAATAAGCATTAATTCACAGGGCAGAGAAACTTACATCTGGAATCTCAGACTTGGTTTCATGTGAATTGTCAAATTTGTTCATTTTCTTCTGATAAAATAGGGTTTTTATAAGCACTGTACTCTTCATTGCTCCCATCATGTGATCTGTGTACAGGGACCATCCACTAGCCTCCATTTTGTAGCAGCTCTGCAGTACAAAGGAGGAAAGAGTTTATAGAAAGTAGGAGTAATAAAAATCACATGTACTATAATTTAGGGAAGTTAAAAAGTGGTCTGACAGCATCAATGAGGCAAAGAGCCACATTGCAAGGAAACAGATGGACAGTGTTCTGTGGGAATGAATAGACTGAAGGATACAACAGAGGTAGCATCGTGTGTCCTAGTGCATGGTGAACTGACACTCAGAGATAAGGAAGGAGATTTTTTTCATGATTTGTCCAAAGCTACTCTCTGGGAGGGTGGTTAAAGCACCATTTGGAGAATATTTTGTGAGCCATTTCAGTCTTGGTTTCAAAAAAAGTCCTCTGGAGGCTGCCTGCTCCTATGTTTCTGTCTTGATTCATGGTACTTGGTTTTAACCTGGGTGATTCTCCACATCTTGTCTTGCAATGGATGGAGAACTGTGACCTGAAATCTTTGTAGGCCTGAGCTTTCCTGGCCTCTGGATGACTGAGCCTCACAATGATCCCCATTGACAGGAGCCACCTTTGTTTTTCTAGAAAGCAATGCCCTAGAAATTCTGGGGCTCTGATCCCCTTGCCCTGGGAGAGCCTGAGGCTTGGAGAGATTTCTTACATCTCTTCCAGCACTGCCATCCTACCAACATGATTTGGAACAGGCTAATATTTTCTCTGCTTAATAGGAGTCTTACAAAAGGCTGTACATCACTGCTACATGAGTCATTGGGGGGTCATATAGTATGAGATGGTACAGACATGAAATGTCCAGAGAATGCAAATCCACAGAGGAAGGAGATAAGTGGCTTCCTGGAACTGGGAATGGTGCTGGGGTGAGACAGAGGAGGATTGGGAATGATAAGCTATTTGATACAGATTTATTTCTGGAGTAATAATTGATTGGGGTGAAGGCTGTGGGCCTTGTACTTATATTGAAGCCATTACATTGGGCAATTTAAATTGATGAGTTGTTAATTTTTGTAAATCACAACTCAAAACACTCATACATGCCAATGTTTAGTTTCATAGTACAGTAGTGCTATGAAAACATCTGTGTCCTCCAGTGTCAGGGTCTCTGTGGTTCTTGTCACCTCAGAGCTTCCATATCCCCCAGCTAGGTCTAGTTCCAGTAGCAAAGCTGTTCCTCACTGGAGACAGTCCATCAGCTCTCTGCCTGCTCCATAAATCCATCCAGTTCAAGGCAGATTTTTCTCCATAAAGCTACTAAAGATGAAAAATCTAGGTTTAAAAGATTATTATCAAGGAGGGAGGTAAGGTAGAACTAGTGAATTCAGACAGGACTCTATATATTCTGTAAAACGAAAAGAGGACTAGGGTGGACGATGAGTTAGGGTTAGTTATATCATTCAATACCTCTGAATCATGTAAGTAAGAGTGAAAGTTTTATATGTATTTTACCATACTTAAAAAAGAAATCACATAATTGAGGAGCTACCAACATGCAATTAAAAACTGTAAGAGAATGATGAAACATAGTATGGGGCACTAATCAAGTGACCATAGCTTAGTTTAAATATCCAACCTGGCATGCTGTGCTCATTTTACAAAGATATCTCCCTCCCTCCCTCCATCCTTCCTTCCCTTCCTCTTTCTCTCTCTCCTCTCACTCTTTCTCTCCATCCTTCCTTCCCTTCCTCTTTCTTTCTCTCCTCTCACTCTTTCTCTCCCTCCTTCCTTCCCTTCCTTTCTTCCTTCTTCTCTCCCTCCTTTCCTTCCTTCCTTCCTTCCTTCCTTCCTCCATCCCTCCCTCTCTCCCTCTTTCCTTCCTTCCTTCCTTCCTTCCTTCCTTCCTTCCTTCCTTCCTTCCTTCCTTTTTTCCTTTTGGCTTTTTGGATCAGGGTTTCCTGGCTGTCCTGAAACTCACTTTGTACACTAGGCTGGCCTCTATAGAGATCTTCCTGTCTCTGTCTCCCAAATGCTAGGAATAAAGGCAATGGGCCACCATACCTGATAATTTTCTATTTTTAAAATTAAAATTATCATCACAGCCCACATTAACCCCTGAATGTACCCATTCATATACACAAGGTAGAATTCTCTCGATTAGTCTTAGACTCCTTCATGTCCTTCCAACCTAACTATCCAAAAACTCTTCATTCTAAACTCAGGGTACCTCAGACACACACGGTCACCTACATCTGTGCTGTCTTTCTCCCAGTCTGGGCAGTGTAGTTTCTGGAGGCCACTCTGTTTGTCTCTGGTTTCAAATGCAGCCAGCATGAGCCTTTCAGAGATTACTTAGGTTGAGTCTCATCTAGACAAAAGTGTTTTGGGTAGCCATCTCAGCTAGAACAAACTCCCTCCTGTGGCCTGCAACACTTTGTGCAAGCTACCTGCTCTGTCCTCACATCACCATGTCACCTTTCCCCTGGCTTGCTGTGTGTACTAGCCATTTCTCATTTCTTAAAAACTTTTGTCATGACTATTTATCCTCCGGTTCTCAGCTTAAATTACTGCAGCTGAATGGCCATTAATTAATCAACTCATTATTCAATGAATGTTATACACACACACACACACACACACACACACACACACACACACATATATGTATATATATATATATATATATATATATATATATATATATATATATATATAATACCATATGTATATATATATATGCATGGAACTAGGCTTTGGACCTCTCTCCCAATTCAATCAAAGCCCCTTTGCTGTATTCATTCCTGATATACTGTTGTATATTTTTTCATGACACTAAGCACAATTTGTCATAGTTTTTCTTAATTTTTAAATGTGTCTCTCCTACTGTGCAATGCTAAGGTCTTTGATGGCAGGAACTGTTTAATTAACCATAGTGTCATTCCCACAAATAATGGGTTTCCTATTAAGTATTTGCTGAATGAATAAATTCTTAAATGAAAAACTTTGCTTCTGAGGGCTGAGAAAGTTTGCTGCTGTTTCTGCTCAGCTTACTTACACCATAAAGTAACAATGTGCTCTGCTGAGGTTGGCTAAGTAGGAAGCAGGCTCATGAACTCTTCTTAGTGGTGATCAACTTTGATCAAGAGAGGAAAACAAAGTTGACTAAGTCTAAAATGGTGTTTTACAATTTACAAAGCATTTTCCAATGCATTATCTTCTTCAATTTAATAAAAACAATCTAGCCCTTGGTTCTCTATAGAAATTAAATTAAAAAAGAAAGGCTTAAGGACAACAGGGACTAGGCTGTTATATATTTAAAGTCTATTAGTAAAAGATTGGTGAGATAGCAAAAGAAATAGACTCCTCCTTTCAGATTTTTTTTATTCCAAATTTCTTGGGAATTTCCTAGGTTTGTAGAAACAAAGGCATATCTGGTTAGTTCCTTTGTACCAGTGCCCTCTAGACCCTTAGGTGCTCACTGGGGGTGATTAGATCTTACAGCGTAACATCCATGCCATGATGAATGCCAGTCCCCTACCCCACTTTCCATCAGAATGAGGAGACTCAGAGACACATGAGTGTCTGCAAGTATATTTTGGCAGCTACTCATTAGGAGACAAACTTTTCACTGAATCAAACATTCTGCATCTAAAGAGATTTCTTCTCCCATGATTCATTTTCTCTACACTAGACCTGGGGTGGGTCTTCCCAAGTCAAAAAACCTTTATAAATATTGTAATCAGAAGTAATACCCTGACTAGGACATCCATACAAATGACTATGCAAAGGCTGGGTCAAAAGCCACCCACACAGACACCTCTTGAAGCTTAGCAACCGCTCCATTCAGTTGAATCCCAAGGTCTTTAATTGTGAGCAGTGAGGTTCTAATGTTTCCTGCCATCAGCACAATGTGAACTGTT
Organism: Mastomys coucha; assembly: GCF_008632895.1. NCBI lineage: Eukaryota > Metazoa > Chordata > Mammalia > Rodentia > Muridae > Mastomys > Mastomys coucha. The sequence goes on along the minus strand of NW_022196891.1, from coordinate 91,525,932 downwards.
CTAGGACAGCATGACTGTATTGTATTCTCCACTGTCACGATTCACCAAGGCCAGCCTGAGGCTCGCTCTGGGGATGAGAAAGGTGGGGCCACAGAAAAAAATGACTTACCTCCTTGAATGCACTCTTTTTCTGCCAATGAGAAGATTGCCCAGAACTAGTTCTACATTGTGGTTAAATAGTGACCTGCTGTGCCAGGCACTATAGACCTGAGGAAGTACTGTTAGAAATGTTGTTGTTGGGAAGCCATGACTTTTTCTCAAGTCACTCCTCTTCCTTCCCTATTCCTATAGTCTCTGGAGTCTTTTTGGTCTAACCTTCCATAATCCTAATTCTCAGTAGCTCATTCTATAAGTTCTCAAAGTGAAAAAGGGAAAGGTGTCATGGGCTAAAGAGAGAGAATAAAAATAAACAATGTAATATTCCTACTATTTTTGGCACCTAGCAAGTGAATGGCTGTGAAGGAGCATGTTGAATTGAGGGAGGGGTAAAAAATGTGTGAGAGAGATGAGAGAAAAAGACAGAGAAATACCTAGAGACAGTGTGGTGGAATCATGGAAAAAGAGAAGCATCAAAACCAGGAAATATACTTTACTAGAAGATAGGTATAGCGAGTGAACTGTTTTTATATACTATTGGTCTTGTAGGGCACTTTTCAGTTCTTAAAAGATTCTCACCATACTGAGTGAAAGATGAGATTTCAGCTTTTGTCTTAGGATGACCTAGGAAAGGACAAATGCTGATGGAAGTGGAAGGAGGGGAATGAAGAGGAATGTCAGGGTCTCCAATTTCTCAAAGTTCCAGACTAAAGAACTAAAAAGTTCCCTATACTTAGATAAAGGACATATCTTAGATATATCTTGTTGATATAGGACAAGAATGTGTCACAGGTAGCAAGACAGATTAAAGCTCCTAGCTGTGGCCATGGAGACTGAATCTCTCTAATACTGGTACCAAAGACATGGTGATAAGATGTTAAGCTCTACTTAGGAGAAAAGCGAAGGGCAAGGAAGAACAACCATAGGAAGCTGGGTTTCCATTCTCTCCCCACCAGAGAAAGCAGCATCTAGCCACAGGCAGACTGCAGATCGAACCTTCCTCCCTTATTTAGCAATCTCTCTAGCTACTATGTTTCCATTTCAAATGATTCTCAAAGTCTTCTGTTGGTTATATCCACAAGAATTAGCCTGTCTATCTACTTAAATGTATATATGTAACTTTGTCAGTAGCTTTAATAAACAATTTATTCTTATGATTTTCAGAAGTTTTGGAGAAGTGACCCCGTGAAGTGTTACTCCTGGGAGAATACAGGGTTAGGATCCTGTGAGCCTCTGATCATGACATCCTAATTAACTGACCAATATGTAACTTTGATTCATATGTGTTTCTATTTACAAACACTTGATTACTGTGTATTGTTTTGATTTAGTGATGTTAAACTCTCAGCTAGCAATACTAAAACTCACACCTGAATAAAGCTAACATGGATAACTCTTCTACTAGGCTCATCCTAGAACAGTAGACAGTGCTTTAGCTCTGTACTTAGGTACCACCAGTAAAAATCAATAAATGTGAAAAATGTAGCACTACCTAGATAACAATATAATATTTGTTTACAAAATGGGAGCCAAATCACAAAGTGAGAGCATTGCCTTTTCTGCCTTGGCTAGGAAGGAACATCTTCAACAGTTCAAAAGCTTCTCCACTTCCTACTCTGTATGTGTTAATGAATGATAACAAAATACCATGAGTTTTATTTGGGGTGATAAGTGAATTAGAAGTAGCATGTAAACTCACAAGTACAGGATTGCAAATAACTAGAATCAATTAAGTATAATACAGAAATCGATAGAGGAGATTAGGCTGCTGTCAGGGTGATATGCCATAGACTGTTTTTAAAGATAATTTCATTTTCTTAAGAAAAATAATATGGGAAAATAAATATGGGATCTCATGTATCCCAGCTTAGTTTCAAACACAGCCTACAGTCAAGGATGATCTTGAACTTTTGATCCTTCTGCCTACCTCTCAAAATTATTGAGACTAGAGGCAATGATATTGATTGAAGCTAGAACTTTGTGCATCCTAGAAAAGCACTCTGTCAACTGAGTTACAACTGATGGGTGATGATGGATACATAGAAAGTCATAGATGACAGATGAAGAGAAAGGTAGATTGGTAGAAAAGATAGAGAACTAGAGAAAGAAATGGATAGAGATAGATTCAGATATGGACAGAGATAGATGATTAATAGATAATATGTAGATAACAGACAGATGATAGACATATGATAGGATAATAAATAGATTATAGAAAGATCACAGGTAAATTGATGATAGATGAGTAGATAGCTGGGTAAGTAGACAGATCAATAAATGGCAAGATGAATATAACCATGTAGGTATTTGACAAGGTCCCTAATTCATTAAGCTTCCACTTACCTAAGAAAGGATTTATAGCTCTGCATGGCCCTGTTGTGAGGGTTATCTGAGGTGAACCATGGAAAGACACTGAAGATATACAAGTTTACTGTACTGAAGGGAAGTCCCCTCTTTGTTTGCCAGTATGCCATCCATGGTGAGGGCCTCTAACTTTCATTTTGGGGAAACAGTTTTCTCTTTCCTTTAAAATTATCTCAGAAAACCATTTTGTTGATTCTTAACAATCATAGTTCCCATTCCTTGTCTCCTGTTCAAAGTGCCACAAGCATTTAATTCTTGCTTTATTTTCTCAGATCAACTCTTTGCATGTTTACTGGAAAGTGAAATCCACTCCTACTGCAATAGCCCTTTTGTATGCTGTCCAGGTGTACCTGGGGTGAATGCCACTGCTTTCTCCTTTGTTTTTGTTTGTTTTTGTTCTCATTTGATCAATCTCTTTTCTTCTGAGAAGCCAAGCATCCTCTCTGCTCACTTTTCCTCGCTGCCAATTCTGACTCAGGGGAAGGTGCTGGGTGGCAAAGAGGGTCAGAGTCTATATTTAGCACTAAGATAATTTTCTTTCCCCAGCCTGTCTAGCAGCTCCAAAGAGAATTTGACATTTAAGGGGACTGAGTAGCAAGAGAAGTTCTTATTTTGCTGGCTGTTGGAAAGCAGCAGATTGGGAGCAACAAGTCAGCTACAGGGGTGAGTGAGTCAGGGATTTAGGAAAAGAAGGAATTACTCACAACTCACAAGGTAAAGGACATGGAGAAAGACTCCTGAACTGCTACCTTAAATGCTGTGCTAATCACTTTCTAAAGAACTTCAACAGCCTCAGAGAAGGACAGGTGAAACTGATAAAGACAGGGACCATTCTCTTAGCTGCTTAGTACTCTTGAGTCATGGATCAAAGTTCCTCACACTTGGATATATAGAGAAATCACTCTCTAATGTTTTTAAGCTTTATTTAATATGCATGGCTATTTGCCTACATGTATATCTATGTACCATGTGTGGACCACAGGCAAATAAATAGAAAGGGAGAAGTTCTGACTCACACTTCCTTTCATGCATCTGTATTTTTTGTTTCTGTTTTGTGTTTGGGGGCAGGGCCTTGAATGCTGGCCTTGAACCCTTCATAGTCCAAGTTGTTCTCAAGCTTACTGAGATCTTCTTGCTTCTGGAGTGTTGAAATGGTGATGTAACCAACTACTCCTAACTTCATTATATAGATGTAAGGGTGCTATGAGGCCTGATGCCTGCTTGTTAGTGTCCTGGATAGAATCAGCTGATCTAGTTGACTAAGCCATTGCAGCTTTCTTCTTGCAGTGATCCATATCATATGATCCTCAAGGCAGTATGACTGGTGGAAGAAGATACTTTCTACAATGAGGCGGACCATTCTAGAACCTCAAAACCGGCTCTCTTTTTTGTTTTGTTTTGTTTTGTTTTGTTTTGTTTTATGAGACTAGGTTTCTCTGAGTAGCCCTGGCTGTCCTGGAACTCACTCTGTAGACCAGGCTGGCCTTGAACTCAGAAATCCGCCTGCCTCTGCCTCCCAAGTGCTGGGATTAAAGGCCTGAGCCACCACCGAAAACCGGCTCTCAAAATCTTATTTTATATTTTCCTTTTTGTCTTTTCCCTCTAAATTCATTGTACTTGGGGAGCTTGAGTGGAGTTCTATAGTCTTTGCATGTAAGGCCCTGCCCAAAAAAGGCATTTCATAAATATTAATACTGTCCTAAATGTATCCTTGTTTTTCCAGGATGCTTTGCCAGTCATTTTGCCCCTACAGACATAGTATCTATATCATTCATTTGGCAATTAATCTCACACAGCGTAGTGACAGCTTTGTATAGTTGTGGGGGATTGTTATATATCTTTTGAATTGCTATTATTTTTTAGCCCCTTTATGTATTGACTTTGCTGTTAGATTGTAAATAAATTCTTTGAGGTGAGGGACTGTATTTTTATTCATTCATCAATCACTTAGCTTGTAACCTACCTCCTATAAGGCAGTGTGAGAGGATCTGAGTATACAAAGATTGATGGCTTGGGGGGGGGACAGGGGGTCATCCAAGCACACTAGGTGTAGGGCAAAAGGCTCAGCTTTCAGAAGCAGACAATGGGGGGTGGGGCTTGGATGCCAGATACATTACTTCCTACCTGTGCAATCTTAAAGGAAGAACTTAACATATTCCAAGTTCTAGGATATAAAATGAAATAGAATCACTAATCTTGTAGAATTTTGGTGAAACTGACTGTAATGAAAAACAACTCTTATCATCTCAGTCTAATGGTCACTGAGATAAAATAGATCTCCACCCTTTAGAGATTACTATCAAGTATTTTAGGAAAAACCCAATGACTACACAAGTAGCCAGAGAACTAGAGAGACTGTTCTACTGGGGCCATTTCTTTTTAGCTTCCAGAAGGAATAGCCAGGAAGTGGCTCAGTGGTTAAAAGGACTTGATGTTCTTCCAGAGGACCCAGATTTAGTTCTAGCACTCATGTGGCAGCTCATAATCAACCATACTCCAGTTCCAGGAGCCCAGTGCCCTCTTCTTGCCCCCAGGGTAACCAGGCATGCACATGGTGCACATACATGCATACAGACAAAATACTTATACAAAAAAATAAATCTAAACACAAATTTAAAATACCAGATGTTTGGATGCTACCATATCCTGTTCTTAATAAAGGCACTTTGGAAGAGTTCACTGGACTCAGACCATACTACTAATCATCACTCCAACTTTCATAGACTCTTTCTTCCTATGGTAAGCCATGGGTAAAGGGGTAGTAAGGATGTCAGTACTCCTAAGAAACAGTCCTTATGCATGAACTTTGCCTATAAACACTGTAGTTAAAGCATCCTGACCTAAGCAAGAGTTCCATGTACAAATGTAAAGCAAACAAGGGCAAGAGAAGGGGGAGCTATGCCTTTCTGACAGAGGTGATGGTGATGGAAGATCAGCAGCAGAACAGTAGAGACTGAGTAAGTACACAGGTGAAAGGCAGTTCAGGAGTCCTTGGGAGAAAGGCAGAATTCATAAGAAGTACAATATAGTCATCCTCTACACTTGAAAAGAGAGTAGGTATCACACTACCCTATAGGGTCCTAGGGTCCTCAGGTGGTCAGCTTATCTGTTCTGACACCCGCTAAAGGACAGAATAATCTGTCCTTTGCTCCAAAGGAAGAGCCAGAGTCATGACAATGGAGTAGTTTCATATATGGAGAAAAGCATCCCTGACTGGCCGTCCATGCTCAGGTCAGTCCATAGCCTGCTCTACTCTGAACTAGGAGAATGATCAGGAGAACAAAAAAGATTTAGGGTTATCTGTATACTCAAATAGAATACTTCCTCTTTGTCAACCTGGACCAAGTTTATGTGGTAAATATTTCTAATATGATACTCTCTTTGCCTATTCATGAGCAAGCACTAAAAAATATGGCCTGGCTAATTGTAGGCTCTAGTTTTAGCTCATTCATCTATGTCTTCAGGCTAGGGGACATACATGGACTCCCTAGCCCCTGGTAAGCTAAATAGTGAAGGAAGGAAGCTTACCCAAATCTTCACATCAAAACTCAGTCTTTTTTTTTTATGATTTTAAAGTGAAAATTTCTAATTTCTTTGGGAAAAAAACCCAAAAACTCAGTCTTACAGTGAAGAAGCAGAACTGAGAGGGGCTGGGAGTAAACATTGTATGTCTAGAATCACCACCAAAAGGAGGGTGAGGGCATGCTACAAGTTCCTTTCAACATTCTCTGTGCAACACTCTGCATGAGAGGAATCTGCATTAAGAGTGATATGTAAATAAAGAAACTAATAAAAAATAAAATAAAATGCACATTCTTCAAAAAAAAAAAAAAAGTGAAATGATTTCAGCCCCTGAAGAGGCTGGTTGAACAGTGAGCAACATAAAAATTAGAGCTGAAGAAGCCTTCTGATTAAAACCGGCAGCCAGGTGACCTGAGTGTGGCATCGGTTGAAAAATTCATACCAGAACCAAGCCTATTAGAGATCAAGGGTGAGAATTAACCTCATTTAGCACAATGATTAAGCGTCTGTCAATAGAGCCCTTTCCCACTAGTGCTAAAAACTTACTGATTTTTCTTTTCTTTAATTGCATTAAAATGAAGGGAACCCAAGACCTCAGGAGGAAAGAAAGCCAAACAGAAACCACAGTCCCTAGGAGCTCCCCAATCTGCCAACTATGTAGCTCCAGACAGAAAAAGCTGTGTGAATGTCCAATGCCTAACCCAAGCGAGCTATGTATGGGGCTTTAATTATTGGGAGGCAAACTGCTAGGACAGGGTGTTAGATGGGTGAGCATTGCATACAACAAACTACAAAAGCCTAATTACCAGCCTACAGGTAATTTTTAGTCTGTTGCTCTCTTACCTGTTATGTAAGTGTATTCAGCTGTCTTTCCAGTCATTTGACTTTCTATCAACTTTCTAGTGTACCATTCTAGTGTTTACAAGAGTATTTGTAGTTTGCTTCATTTCTTGACCTAAAATAAATGAAAATATTGATAACTAACAACAAGAGATCATGAGTTTCCTGAATTTGAAGGCCAGGGTCAACACAAACTTACACTCTATCTATGTAAATCTGGTAAAGGTGACCTTAGTGGTCAAGGGACCAGGTAGAAAATTTGCATAGAGAAAGAAGAATGTAGGTGGGATGGGGTTCAGACAGCCCTAATGGTGTCTAGCTTGTTAGCAGAGTTCAGGCTGGGCCTCAGTGTTCCATGTTCACCTGAGCCTGCTCAGTTGCGGCAGTCCATACTGGCCTTGCAAAAATGCCAGGAGGCAAGAGGAAGAGCAGTATACCTGAAGCTAAGAATCAGGTTATGGAGGAGATAACTCTTCTGTTAAACTTTTTAAAACAGAGTCTGAAGAATATTGCTTAGTCTAGCCTCAAATAAACAAATTTGTTGAGGAACATAGAACTCTTGGGTTGTGTCATGGTTTGAATATGCTTGGTCCAGGGAGTGTCACTATTTGGACGTTTAGACATGTGAACTTGTTGGAGTAGGTGTGTCACTGTGGATGTGGGCTTTAAGACCCTCATCTTAGCTGCCTGGGAGTCAGTATTCTGCTAGGAGTTTTCAGATGAAGATGTAGAACTCTCAGTTCCTCCTGCACCATGCATGCCTGGATGCTGCCATGTTCCTGCCTTGATGGTAATGAACTGAACTTCTAAACTTGTAAGCCAGCCCCAATGAACTGTTGTCCTTATAAGAGTTGCCTTGATTATGATGTCTCTTCACAGCAGCTGGAATGATTGACATTCAAGCTTCTAACAGAAGAAATCATACTTTACTATGAGGTGGTGCTGCACACCTGGATTCTGAGCCTTTCTTTGAAGCCATGTTTTTTACATTTTGGTTTCTAGCTACAGGGGTTAGGGAGGAACATGTGGAAGGAAACATGATATCAATTAAAGAGTTGGACACTTTATTGGAATTGCAGAACTAGGAAATAACCACAGGGCAAGGGAAATACAATCTATTTGGGAGTTAGCTTGAAAATAAAGACACACCCTTGTCTTCAATTAAATAGGAGACACAGTATTTTATCTCTGTTCTCTGATTTCAAGAATGTTCTAGAAAGTTTACCTCTTCTTAAGTATCCTTCCTCCCTAAATACTGTTCCTTCTTTAATACTCTAAAAATGCTTTATATATAAGTAGGTCTCAGCCAGCACAGTAAGAAACCTTCCTTGTCTGGAGTCCACAAGATGCATTTAGCAAATATTATTCATGCTTCTCTAGATTTCCTCCTCAACTCCCACCAATCTGCATGATCTCTTCTTTGGAAGTCCTAATATAGGACCTAAGTTCTAAAGAGTGAGTTGCTCCTGATCCTTCCTCAGAGGTTCTGTGTGTGTATGTGTGTGTGTGTGTGTGTGTGTGTGTGTGTGTGTGTACGTATGAACATGCATGTGCTCCTGTGAATGCAGGTTTATGTATGTACAGGTGTATATGCATATACACCTGTGTCAAGAGGCTAGAGGTCAACCTCTGCCTCATGTACGGCCTACCATTTTTGGTTTTGACAGGATTTTCCATTGGGATCTGAGGCTTGCCTAGCAGGCTATGCTTGCTGGCCAGCAAACCTCAGAGATCCACTAATCTCCACTTCCCAGTGCTGACATTATAAATATTTGCTACAAATCTTTATGTATGTTCTGTAGATCAAACTCAGGTCCTCAAACTTACATGGTAAACACTCCACATAATGAGGCATTTCTATACTCCCTCAGTGGCTTTTTTGAGTAGAACTAGACTATCTTGTCAGCTGGGATGTGTTTTCCTGATGCCCCTATAAAACTGTGACCACGAAGCCTAGACCCCCTGTTCAGCCCCAAACAGCATCATTCTGCCTAACTCAGGTAACAGCAAACTACACTAACTAAAATCAGCCTTTTAAGTGTTTGGATACCTTGTAAGATAAATGTTTTGTTTTGCTGTTTCATTTTAAAATGGTGAATAAAAAACAAAGATAAAAGAACATTTTATGACTCAAAAAAGTTAACTGACATTCAAATTTCATGAGCAGAGTAGAGCAGTTGCATAGAGATTGCTTAGTCCAGAGAGTCCAAACCATTTACACTCTGGCTCTTTACAAAACAGCTTGCTGGTTGCAACTATCTAATGGAATTCTTTGTCACTGAAGAGGACCAGCCAAACCTGCTTTGTACTTTAGGCAAGGCAGTGAACTAGTGGCATACATGCAAACAGACACCTGTGGAGAGGGTAGGAGTTCTTCATGAAGGAAATGTAGGGCTAAGAGTCATGTGATTCCATGTAGCTTTTACCCATATCCCTACTATGTACACTTGCATACACACACAGACCCACATGCACACATGTATACAAGCACACAAACACACACACAGAGACATGAATGTACACATTCATGCAAGCACACGTGCACACACAAAGGCATACAGACACAGACACACACACACATCATCTCAGGCCTGGAAGTCTACTGTTCATGGAGCAAGTTGTCATAAGGCACTATACAATCTGGTAATGTAGGGTAACAATGTGTGGCTGAGTCAACTGTGCTCATGATTGGTTTACTCCTGACAACTGTGAAATAAAGAAATGGATTCCAAGAACAACATAAGGTGGTCTAGCTCTATCACTATCTTTCCTTGATGGGATGCTGCAGGTGAAATGAACTGTTGTTAGCTTGGGTGTGGCTGGACATCTAGCTACTTTAGATTCTCAATATTTTTATTTGAGAGGTCCCTGTAAAAACCAGTGTATATATTATCTAGTTCTCACCCCAAGGAGAGTATAGCCAGTGAGCCTAGGTTGGATGGAGACCAATCACTGCTTTTCAGAAGTGTCCTGTGGTTGTGACAGACTGAGGGACAGGACATCTCCTTTCTGCCTTCTCTTTTCTGCCAGATAATATTGTTCGTCAGTGCTATCTTATCTGGCAGAAAGCGCTTGAGGAATCACACACACACACACACACACACACACACACACACACACACACAGACACTTTTCTTCCTCTTATTGCATATTATATGCCAGTTCCAAATGATTAGTTCTTGAAGTCTGTACAAAGAATCTACTATGTGCCAGGCACTATACTGGGTCATGAAGGTACAAGTCGGCAATGGGGCATAGGAGATAGTGCTAGGAATCCTTCCTCTAGTAGGTCATCCTGCCATGCAGAGTTACTGCCTTTATGGGTGTTTCTAGAGGGCTGCTGTTACCCAGGAGACACACTCATGCTCTTCGACCAGTGTTCACATACATGGGCTCTCTCAACATTAGGTTCCACATTTCTGTACTTCTGTGCTTGAAATTCATAGCTGGGATTTCAGGGATCCTTGTAATTTAAGTGAAGGAAGGATCTTTGGGGAGTCTTAAGCCTTCCCTTGAAACTGGAAGAGCCCTCTTTTCTTGTTTCTACAACAAACACATCCCAGAGGCTAGAGGAAGAGTGAAATCTACATTCAGCTTCCATTTGTTGGTGATGCATGCTACCTCTGGGATCTGGGAGCTAGGACTGGTGCAGTCTTCCATAGACAGCTCTATTGGCCCTGAGGCACACAGCTAAGAGATAATAAAACCTTCTTTTCTCTTCCTCTTTTGTTATAAGTAAATGAAGCAGATCTGCTGCCAAGGTGACAGAGGGAGGGATGGCACATGCACACTGACAAGGTGACTGAGTCCATATTTCTTTGAACTATGATGAATTTTTTTTGTTAGCAAACCAGTAACTGACCACTGTTTTTTATTGACACTTTTATTATCTATACGTCAATTTCATGGATTAGATTTGGTTTTCTTTTCCAATTGTGAGATTCTTTTCAAAACAAATCAGTCTCCCTCTCTGGTGGTGCCTTTCTTTGTCTTGTCCTTTTTCCTGGGAGGGACATTTCTTGTGGACTGAAATGAATTTAGCTGTGTGAAACACAAAAGCACACATTTTCTCCAAGAAGCTCTTGTTTCGCCCGAGTAATCGCCAAAGAAGTAAGCTGAATAACGAGAATAGTGATGATAATAAAAGATAATGTTTATTGAATTCTGACTCTGTAAGAGGCACCTTCCATTTAGCTCCACTCCTTTATGGCTTTTATTTATTGTAACAGTTCCATGGAGCAAGTGCTAAGATCACCCCATATTATAGAGGAAGACTGCCAGGTTCAGAGGCTTGGAAAGTAACTTTACTCAAGAACACAGATTCCTAAGTTGCAGATATATAGGACTTTCCTCAGGTTGGCTCTCACTGCTGAGCCTGTATCCTTAACTACCCCCCAAAAGATGTGATGGACAGAACCTGGGATTTTATTTCTGCATAAATGCCTCAGTTCTCTGGATACTGAAAGTGGACAATGCAGAAGGCAAAGAGAAAATTGTCCTGGAATTTATTTAATTTTTCCTCTCCTAAGAATTAATCATAGAAGGAACTGGAAGTGAGCATGGTGTTCACCACATGCTAGCCAAAGTGGGCACGTTTGTTACAGGCGTGTCCAAGGATGTGGACATGCTACATGCCCTCTTCAAGGATGAGGGGCATTATTTGATATATTACTGCTAAGCTATTAGAAATGTTATGGCTCTAGCCCCATAGCTCTATCCAGCTAAGATGATAAAGTGACTCTGAGAAAATTTTCAAGGCAAGTCTTTGGGTCATATATTCTTGGAGATGGCTTATCAAGAAAAGGAACATTTTGATCAAGATATTTTCAAGCTCATGAAATATGTGGTCAATTAATGGAGAGCTTTTGCTTGGAATTATAAGCTGAAATATCAAAGCAAGAGGGAAGATAAAGACACAAAACACAAACTTTCCTCTAAGAAGCCAAGGATATTTCTATAGTGTCTCTGATTGAGTCCTCTCCCTTCCCCATCTCCTCTTGCTTTTGCAAGTTACCCTTCTTCCTTATCAGGTTGAGCCAGAGAATTGCTTGCCTAAACTTGCTACATGAGTTCATTGCAGGGGGAGTTTGTCTGTGCCATGTGCTGTGGAGTTTGGCCAATTATTAGATCACAGAAGGCAGAGGAGGAAAAGAGAGGCACAAACTACCTAGGAACTGCCTGAGATGCTCCTCAACTCCACCACAAGTGCCAGCCTTACACCCTCCACACATACACACACTTAGTAACTGTTTCATTCATTCATTTATCCCTAATTACTTACTCAGCCTCTTTTAATTCATGCCTAATTCACACAGCTTTTGTGTTTATTCAATCATTCCTCATTCATTCCCCTTCCACTCAGTTCTCTCTCATCTTCATTCACTCATGAACTCACCAAATACCTGTTCAGTTGATAAACAGTAGGCTGAGCATCTAATACAGGGCAGGCATCATACTAGAGACAAAACCAGGGAACAAGTAATCACTAACACTAACATTCCCAAGTGGAGGGGCTACTGTAAAATAACTCTGGAACTTGGTTATCATTTAGCACATACTTTAGGATTTCCATTATCCAAAAGCATAGAAATATCTGAAAATTAAATAAATGGGCATGTAACCCTTTATTTTTTCGGTTCAAATAGTGTTTAAGTTAATCTTTTCACATCATGCCCTATTGTCACTAACCAGCCAGACTGTCCTAAACAAGGAAAAAAATGTTTTCTGGAATTTTCACAGATGATTTCTCCCTTGGACAAATAATCTAAGAGGCATAGCACATTATGCACTTTTATTTTATGGAGATATGGTTATTGGAGTTTCTGAAGTTATTCTTCCATAAATAGGAGAAAGCAGGAGAGAAAAACTGCAGAGAAGCCAACACAGAACCCTGTTATTGCTGTCCCATAGAGATAACCAACTTGGATCAATTCATAAAGATGCAATGAATGCTTTCATTAGTAAGTTACTTGAACTGATTGCTGCACCCAATATAAAAAGCCACATGTATTTCAACCTGTTACTTCACTGTTCCTGATTTTGTACATTGTAAAGACGTAGATGGATGACTACCCACACTCTATCTGCTATAACCCTCAACATCTTATTAAATCTGCTGCAAATGTCACCTCCCTCAAACCAAGTCACTGTGTTTGTCTCTGTCCTTCATACCCAATTTTATACCCATTTTGCAAACATGGTTTGCATGTTTGACATCATGACTGTTTCTGTGTTTCACTAGTCCTTCTGGATGGGAAGTTCTCAGTGTGGGCACTGTGTCTTATATATTTTTTCAAAGCTTGCAGTCCTTTTGTAATCTCTGACCAGTGCTCGACGAGCCCTTAATAAACAGATGTAATGGAAGGGAACTCAGGGGGAAGTTAGATTTAAACAAGTTTAGGAACTCTTTTCTAGAGATGTAAAAGGGAGAACCAGATAGACAGAGAAAGTCTCTGGTACCAAGTCATGAGAAGCAGTGATCTCTCTTGGCAGGTTTTGCTCAGAGCTGACAGCACCCTGTCTGAGGATAAGAAACTTGGAGGCTAAAAAGTTGCAAATGCAGAGATGATCTATGCAGACAAACTTAAATTTTACTCAAATAATGTCTTCACAACATAATAATAAAGAAAAGGGAGTCTGACTCTAAGACCAGGAATGGTCAGTCTTCACTGGGGAGACTAATGGCTCATGGAATGATTGCTGGCTTGAGTTACTCATAGCCAGAGCTTGGGGTTTTATATCATTATCTCACAGCAGCAGCTTGAACCCTAGAAAGGCTAAAGTAACTTAAAATCCAAGAGTGTGTGGGAGCTGCAAAGAAACTCGTAAAATATATTTGCAACTGAGCAAATTTCAGAACTTGTGACATTCAAGACTAAGGGAGTGGGCCAGACATGTCCCACAAGTAGGTGTGGAAGATACTTGTGCAATCTGAGCTAGAAGTGAAAAGATGAGGAAGTGAGAAGTTCAAGTTTTATTTTGGGTGAAGAAATGAGAGAGTGAAACTTCTTATCCAGGACTAGAAATGTATGAGACATCGTGGTGTTAGTCCTGAGCCATTTTTGTCTAGTTGACTGGGTCTGTCCCCTTTCTTCTTTCCCTATGCAGATGAGGTTAGCTAACACCCTCCCTTTTTCTTTCTGTCTTTTCCTCTTTCATTTCCTTTTTCTCTTCCTTTCTGTGAAGACTTCTACATCCATGAAATGAAGTGGATAGTGCCCTCAAATTGATGACTTGTGGCTCCACTAATTTATGTTTCAGAAGAAAGTGCAAGTTCAGTTTGAGAGCAAAAGGACCAGAGTGGTGCCCTGACAAGTGGACTGGGGAGCATCTGCTTCTCAAGTAAGAACTTAGAGCTAGGGTGATGTAATTTTCACAACTTAAGCTCTCAGCTTCTCTGATGAATCTGGCTGTCGACAGCACATTTCTTTGTCTCTATTGAACTGATTGGCATATGTATAAAATGATGATGTAAGACCGCAGGAAACAATTTCTAGGTGAAACATATCAGGAAGAAAGTAATGGCTCTGAGTATTTCTAAAAAAGAACTTGAGTGACATTCCTTCTCATTGTGTACACTTCACAAGAATGTATGTCCAACTAGGTTCCAATTTAAGTGCATCCACGTTCTTTCCCTGAGCACCTCTGTTTTAGATTTTTTTTTCTATCCTAGAATGGTATTGGGATGAATGATGCCTAATGGTCCTCTTAGACATTCTATATGTTGACTTCACTCACAGACTAGTGAACAGGCAGGCATCTGGGAATCACTGGAGCCTTGACAACCATACAGCTTTGATCATCATAGGGCCTGCTGTTGATGAGCGGGGAGCCTGTAGTCCCCTCAAATTCTGAACCACACAGAAATGCACTGCTGAGTCTGGACGCAGGCTGAGGTCAAGGGCAGTCTGGACCTCTTATAAAAAATTGAGTTTTGCCAATAGGTCTGCTAAGGATGGTGCTGCATGAACTGAGCCTGCTACTAATTTTCCCATCTTGAAAAGTACATTAGTCAAAAGTAATGCTTCAAACAGTTCAGGATTCTGATACTGTGAGATCGTTTTGTTTGTTTGTTTGTTGTGTGTGTGCGCAAGCATATGTGTGTGTACAAGTGCATATGTACATGAGTGTGTGTGATATGTTTGTGGAAGTCAAAGCCCAACTTTGCTGCTATTCATTGGGGGCTTCCCACCTTGACTTTGCAGACAGGCTCTCTCACAAGCTCTGGATTCACCTAGGCTGGCAGGCCAGTGAGCTCCAAGTGTTACTTGTGCCTTTCTCTTCACCAGCACTGAGATTATAGGCATATCCATGAGGTGTTACATGGGTGCTGAGGATTTTACTCAGGTCTTCATGCTGTTCAGCAAGGACTTTACTCACTGAGCCATATACTTGGTTCCTAGGCTGCAAGATTTCATGTCTTGTTTAGAAATCTGGTCCTTCCCTCTAGAAGCTTTGTTCTATAGTCTCCTTTTTTTCCTGTTACTGCTTTTTCTCAGAATGCCATAGTCCTGCTCAACTCCTTCACACTCTCCTTCCCACTCCTGGCCCAGCCCATTCTTCTCTTTTTCTCAAATTGTCGGCCTCCCAAGTTCCATAGAGATGGACCTTGATGGATCTCAAGGAGTGTTGCTCATTCACTTCACTCCAGCTCTCATTGGGCCTGCTGTCTGGTTTTATAACATTCTGGGTTTGTGAGCCAGTACTGTTTTATGACCGTATTTTGTTTTTGTTTTATATAGAACATACACAAATGTGGAGAGCTGAGCCCTGCGAGAGGCCTCATAAACAAAGCCCTTATTTGGCTAAGCTACTGCTATTGGTTGCTTCTGCATCTGGTGATCTATCTGCTTTTGCTACATGGCCCATTGGGATTGGCTAAGCTTGGAAGTACTCAACAGCCGAGGGTGGGCCAGGAGGCAGAGTTTAATTAAGCAAGCTCCAGAGAGGCAGGAGGCAGAAGGCATAAGATTAGAGCAGGAGGAGAAGCAAGCAGGAGAGAGCAGGAGGGAGAAGCATTGTTAAAAGTTTCCTGAAATAAACTGCAAAGGAAGAGGTCCTGTAGTTGCGTCTTTCTTGCTGGACGAGGAGGACCCAACAACTGGTGGCCCGCATGGGGAAAAAGAAAAGAAAAACCTCACAATAGTTGGAGGCCTGGACCGGGAGAAAGTAAATGAAAAGTAACAGTTGGAGGCCTGGACAGACAGGGAAGGAAAAAACCTCTTGAGACTCAGAACTTTTGCAGTCAGGGTAAGCCGGCTGGTAAGTTCCCAGGTAAGTGGGATGATAAGGACCTCGGAAGTAGAGGCAATAAGGACCTCGGAAGTAGAGGCAATAAAGACCTCAGAAGTAGAGGCTATAAGGATCTCGGGAGTAGAGACAATAAAATAAGGTCTCCAGGTTGGAGCAATAAAGACCTCGGAAGTAGAGGCTATAAAGAGTAGTGAACTGAAAGTAAAAGAAAAGTAATAAAAAAAGTAAAAGTAACAAAAATAACCATGGACGCTTAGTATTCAATTTTTCTGGCTCTCCCAGAGCTGTTATTATCAAACTCAATTTTTCTGTCTCTTCAAGAGCTGTTAAGACCTGTGTGGAAGCTCGTTAGGAGCTGTTTGGAAGATCAGCACTGTTTTAAGGCGGTGGAAGAGCTGCCTTCAGCATGCAGCCCTATGCGGAGGTGGGAGAATTCAGCTTGGGAGATACTAGCCACCTGTTTCTGGTTAATGTTAACCCTGGCAACAGCTTGGTATCCCTGGGAAGCCCAAGACCTTAGGGAACTGAAGAAAGCAGTGGCAGAGGATGGCCCTCATTCAGCCTGGGTAGAGACCACCCTTGAGGGCTTTGCCCACCAGGCTCTCACCCTCAGAGATTGGAAGGAAATGGTCAAGGCTGTGTTCCCCTCACCCATGTTCCTTAAATGGATGTTCTTTTACCAGGAGTACTGAGTGCAGAGAGAATAGAACCAACATTGTATCTTTAAGGGAAGAAATGTTTCAATTTGACTGTTTAGAACAAATCCTCAATCTATAGTTGGACCTGTTAGTTCTAAGGTGTAGGAGATAGAGGGGAAAGCCACATTAGAACAGCTGAAAGAGGTGCGGTCAGTGAAATCAGGAAAGGGGAACTCAGGCACAGATTGGTCTGATACAGATGAGGAATTACAAGATCTAATTGAGAAGATAGAGAAAAGCTCCCTTAGGAAGAAGCGGAAGAAAAGGGGGCCAGAGACTGAAAAAGGCCCCCAGGCTGCGTACTGTCAGTTCCTCCCCCCCTATAATCCAATCAACAGTGGGGGTCCAGGGCTCTCCTTTTACCCAGAGGTTTGGCGAGTGGTGAGGTCACAGCTCCAGCTTGCCTGCCCAGTTTTTCAAGATGCTCAATCCTTCTTTAGAGAGCATCCTGTGATATTTCCAAAGATTACGTCAGCTGCCCCTATAACTGGGGCCCCAAATGTGTTTACTGATGGTTCTAAAACAGGCTGTGGGCCCTATTTGGTAGAGAAACAAGAGCCCGTGTTATGTCAATTCTCACCGGGCTCTCCTCAAGTAGTTGAATTAAAAATAGTAATTGAAGTTTTTAAAAATTGCCAGTTTGCTTTTAATTTGATATCTGATTTGGCTTATGTTGTTAACGCTGTTAAAATTCTTGAAACCGCTGGCCCCATTAAAATTAATAGTACTGTTTGTACATTATTTGAGAATGTGCAGAAATTAATTTGACAGAGAAAAAAATATATTTTTTATTCAGCATATTCGGGCTCATACCGGGTTGCCAGGACCTTTGGGTAGAGGAAGTGAGATTGTGGATCGGTGGACTAGGATGGAGTACATTTTCATGAGTTCTTCTATGGAAATGGCTAAACAGTTCCATCAAAATTTTCATGTAAATGCTAAGACATTACAACAAAAATTTCATCTGTCTCGAGCTGATGCCCGACAGGTGGTCTTAGATTGTCCATCATCATCCCCATGGCATGGGTATCAATACACGGGGCTTGTCTCCCCTTAAGACAGATGGATGTGACACATGTTTCTGAATTTCGAACTTTAAAATATGTTCACGTATCTGTAGATATGTGTTCTGGGATCATTCACGCCACCCCTTAGAGTAGAGAAAAGACATGCAATGTCAACTCGCATTGCCTAGAGACATGGGCTGCTTGGGGCAAACCCCAGCAGCTAAAATTAGATAATGGACCTGCCTATACAGTTCAAAGCTTTATGTCATTTTGTAAACAGATGGAAGTTCATGTTTCCCATGGACTGCCATATAATCCTCAAGGACAGGACATCGTAGAGTGTGCACATCACACTCTTAAAGAACTTTTACTAAAACAAAAAGGGGGAATTGGCCAAGGCTGTACCCCAAAAGAAAGAATTGCTCTTGCTCTTTTTACCTTAAATTTTTAAATTTGGATGTAGATGACCTTTCTGCTGCGGATCGTCATCAGTGCAGCAGAGGTTTCTTGAAGGGATTTATGAAGTGGAAAGATATTCTGACAGGTTCATGGCATGGCCAGGATCTGATATTGACGTGGGCGAGAGGCTCTGTTTGTGTGTTTCCACAGGACCACCGAGATCCCATTTGGGTCCCCGAGCTATTGACAAGGAAGTGTACCACGCAGAATGGAGAGATTGTGCCCGAGAGCCCTGTGCACTCTTCTTCTTCTGTTCCTGGCAGAGAGCCAAGCAGAGCTGAGATGGAGGATTCTGTCGGTGTTTCCAAGACCAATGCCAATATGACAAATGCTCGAGTGTTTCCTCACCTTTTTAGTACCAATAGAAGTTTAGATGTTTCATTTTTGCCTTTAGA
>NW_022196891.1:91502144-91506772 GCF_008632895.1 Mastomys coucha | reverse complement strand
GCTAAGCTTGGGAGTACTCAACAGCCAAGGGTGGGCCGGGAGGCGGAGCTTAAGTAAGCTCCAGAGAGGCAGGAGGCAGAAGGCGTTAAAATTAGAGCAGGAGGAGAAGCAGGCAGGAGAGAGCAGGAGGGAGAAGCATTGTTAAAAGTTTCCTGAAATAAACTGCAAAGGAAGAACTCATGTAGTTGCGTCTTTCTTGCTGGACAAGGAGGACGCAACACACAAACACCAAATAATTCATGTTATGCTTGTTTTAAGTACTGAAGTAAACATACAACTAAACCTACAGTAGCCTCAAGCACGAGCCATGCACTGGCTCAGCTATGCCAAGTGTTTTGGAAGGTAGTTGCTAGCCTTCTGTTATCTGGGAAAACCACTCCTGTTTCTTCAGGGTTCTGAATCAGAAACCCCTCTCCCAAACCAATTATTGTCACCTGAACATGATGTTTAGAAACCCAGAATTCATCAGATGCAGCTGCCTCCTTCTCAGGGTTAAAGAGCAAAGGAAGTGAAATGATGCTTGGTATCAGACAGCATTCCCAACCTGGAAAGCATTTTCACACAGGCAGTTGCATGGAATATGCATCTGACCCTCTGTCTGTGGATAGACAACCCATGTCTGAGGATAAGAAAACAGGGCCAGAAAGGTCAACTTATTTTCTAAGGCTTCGTACCTATTAAATGGTGAACTGATCTGAAGTCTGTGTTTGTTTTCTCTAGAGGTCAGGGAATTTCCACTGTAAGGAAATAATGTCCATGGCCATGAAACACCAAAGTTAGAACTGGTAGATGTTTTAACTAGGTTTATCAAGCAGAGTAGTGGAATCTCCTGGGGACTTGGTGGTCTAAAAAGTCCACCCACTGAGATTGAGAACAAGAGGCTACAAAAATATCATAACCATTGTTTTAATAATTTATTCATTCAAAAGTGTCTAAAATCACATTTAGTTTTCTTTGTATACACACAAACATACACAGTCACTCACTCATATAGACTGGTGTGTGTACACATGGCACTGTTTTGTCCCCACCTCTACCCTACCTTTGCTGAGGCTAAGTCCTGCTAAGAGCTCTAGCCTTTGTCAAACCTTACCACATCTCTGCCTAAAGAGGACTCTGCTAAAAGATATGGAATAGTAGAAGGGCTTCTTCTACCATGCCTGAGCCATAGCAACTCAAAGGAGAGTCTAACAGTGGATGGTACCGGGACCTTGCTAAAGAGGTCTAAGCACCACTAAGCCTTCTTCATAAAGCACCATTCCTACATTTCATTATATATAAATAAGAAAAAAGGTTTTCACTCACTCACTCTGTGACCTAAGCTATGGTGCTTGCTGGTAAAATCTGGGGGCTTTGTGCCTTGCTCTTGTGAGGAAGTGGGCAGGAGGCCTGAAGCCGGAATGCTCTTGAAGTAGACAGAGTGAGGTAGGGGTGGGGAGTAGGGATAACCATGCTAGCCAGTTGGGCTTTGTGCCACAAGAAAGATAGAAGACAAGGCCATTATGTTTTTTCAATGGTGTTCCTTTAGTTTTGTTCTTTTTTTTCCAATGTCTGGCAGTGCATGGGTAGGGAGTAGCATCATTGTCTGGGTTCTCTCTTCTCTCTGTGTTGTCAATGGTACCCATCTACAAGCAGACAGACATAGAATAGTTTGTTTGTTTAAAAAAAAAATGAGTAAAAAGGAGGAAAAAAGGAAAATTCTTTTGTTTCTTGTCTGGTTCTTTGCAACTAGGAAACAGCCCTCACAAAGAAGGATTTTTTTTTTAAAGAAAAAGAAATGCTGCATAATTCAGACTGTCGTATATTTCTGGGCCCACTAGCTTTCCAGTGTGAGTTTCTTTCCTGGTACAGTTTGCCCACTACCACTGAGAAGCATGAAAAACTGAGGTTCTATAAAAGCCACAGAAAGACCCCCTAATAAGCTGGGCCACTGCCCAGTACCACTATAATTTATTTATTGATTATGATGGGTGGAAACTCAAGTTATTTACAGCTGACTTTTCTGACTATTTATTGATGCTGCTAATTCTTGGCAGCCAGAAGGAAGAGCTGGCAGGTTCAGCAATCCAGCGAGAGGTGCTGTGAAGTACTGTGCTTAGAATAGCTCCAAAGAAGAAAATGATTTGTGAGACTAAGGAGCAGGTGAATATTCTACTAGTTTGGAGTTTAGATTGGGGTTATTTCACAAACAAATAATCATAGCAGATAAGTTCTGAGAGGACGCAGGCAGTAAGGCCAGGTGTTGCTAAGCAATGTTTAGCTCAGCTCAGAGACTAGATCAAGTCCATTTGACCCTATGAAAGCAGGAAGAGGTGAAATTAGAGAGTGAGTATGGATCAGTTAAAGTATGGCAAATTTTATATTTGGATATTCCATCAGATTTCTCAGACATTGCCCACTTGTTATCTTTTAGTATATGATTTTCACACTTAAAAATTTAAAAAGAAAAAGCAAATCAGTGTGTTGCCATACACACTTGGAGTGGCATTTACCTAAGATGATGTATTGATCATTGTTGACTCCATGTGTTGGGCTCTAGCATCTACAGGTCAAGTATTGGATTGGAGCTCACTGGGGGACCACCTACTCTGTCATAAAGTCAGTATGTTCATTTCATAGTCGTTAAGGATCTATGGGTGGCCCAGCTGTATTTGTTACTTTTCTCATTGCTGTAGCCAAATACCTGGCAAGAAGTAACTTGAAGAAAGAAGGGATTATTCTGAGTCCTGGTTTGATGGGATACAAGTCACCATGGTTGCAGGTGGCTCCATGGTGGGCAGAGTATGCAGATGGGAGTACCCACACCATCTCACCGCAGTGGAACAGAAGTCACAGAGGATAGGGAATGAGATTGGGCTATAAAACCTCTGTCCCTATTTCTATTGACTCTCTGTGGCATTCCATGACCTTCCAAAATAGTGCCATGATCTGGAAATCAAATGTTCAAACATTTAAACCTTTGTTGGAGGGGGAATGTTTTAGAATCTAAATAATTACCAGTGTTGCTCTAAGCTCTGATAATACAATTGTAAGTACAAACTGATACATTTACTGTATTTATGTTCAGGCAATATACAGTTAATACAATAATTAAGCAATCATAAAAGGCTATGTAAGACCCAGGTACATAATTGTGAATAGAGTTCTGTGATGTCAAGTGTAAGAATTGCTTTGTTTTTGACAGCAAGAGGAAGCCTGGAATTTGAACTAAGATCATAGTATAAAAGAACGAACCATGCAGAAGTCCATAGGATATCAATTACAAGGAACACAAGGCAGACATTTATCGTTAATCCATGTTGTTACTGTAACATAATGCCATAGACTAGGCAAATGATATAGGACAGAAATTTATTTCTCACAGTTCTGAAGACTGAGAAAGAAGTCCAAGACTATACCATGGGAGGCTCAGTAACTCCCTATTCTGGTATTTGTTCTAGGAGAGAACCCTGACTGCTCCAAATGGGAGAAGCACTGCAGTTTAATGTAGTTTTATGTAGTTTAAGACAAAGGAACAATACAGCAAACAAAGGCTAAAGAGAGTTGAGAAAGCATCATGTAAGACAGGATAGGAGAAATACATATAGGTCAAATTAGAATTAGAGGTTGTATTTTCAGTCTCCTAGCAAGAAAGTAGCAAGGTAGCACAGAGTGCTACAGATACTTACTTGGGTTGTACTGAAGTACTTGAGCAAGGGAGAACAATGGGAGACTGATCTGCCCCAGTAAAATGTGATGGTAGGGTTAGTTATAGAAATAGGGGTGGATGGGAGTTTTGTGTTGGTGATGGAGGTTGGTGTTGGCACAATGCTGAGAAAGAACAAACAACTATAGCATTTGTCACTGTTTATATTTTTGAGTTATTATAGAAAATTTTCAGTGTAGATATTTACAGTAGGTCCTTGTCAGTAGACTCAACTATCTCAGGCCAACCTTTCTATCTGTACCATTCTCAATTTTTCAGAGTAGTAGATATTCTATATCATTTGAATATTGATGATGAATGAATTTAAAATTGCTTATTAAATAGGTTTGTTTTCAAGTATGGGCTTTTATCTGTTGGTAGCTGGCTTAGGGTTTTACTGCTATGAACAGATACCATGACCAAGGCAACATATATAAAGACAACATTTAATTGGGGTTGGCTTACAGGTTCAGAGGTTCATTCAGTCCATTATCATCAAGGTGTGAACATGGCAGCATCCAGACAGGCATGGTATAGGAGTTGAGAGTTCTACATCTTGTTCTGAAGGCAAAGAGGAAAAGACTGGATTCCAGGCAGTTAGAATGAAGGTCTTAAAGCCCACACTCACAGTGACACACTTCCTCCAACAAGGCCATACCTCCTAATAGTGATACTCCTTGGGCTAAGCATATTCAAATCACCACTGGAGCCCTGGGATGTTTAACAAGTTATTGGTTTTCCTGAATTTATTTCTGTAACTAAAACTGGTGGTAATAAGAGTAACTACCCTAAATTGAGTGTGGTGGTTCACACCTTTCAACCTAGATGCAGGTGGATTTCTGAGTTTGAGGCCAGCCTGGTCAACCTAGTAAGTTCCAGGATAGCAAAGACTACACAGAAAATCCTATAGGAGAAGAAGAAGGAGAAGGAGAAGAAGAAGAAG
>NW_022196891.1:91436943-91502091 GCF_008632895.1 Mastomys coucha | reverse complement strand
GAGGAGGAGGAGGAGGAGGAGGAGGAGGAGGAGGAACTACCCTGTGATTGTGACAGAGCTTGACTGACATAAAATTTGGAAGACACATGACAAATTTCCAAAATACATCTGCCAAAGTTCTTCCTAATCATTCTTGAGGCTGGAGATAGTTGCCTCATACTCACTGTCCAATACTTAAAACATAAAAATGTCCAGGACAACTCAAATATTAATAAAAAGATTTTTAAATATAGCACTTTTAATATTTTCTTTTTTAATTTGACATAACTGACTTAAAATATATGTAGGTATATAGCTTTTTTTATTGTATATATAATTGATAATCTGAATTTCCCCCCAACTGTATACCTATGAAACTCTCACTGAAATCAAGATAATGAGCTTACCTATTTTACCCCTAAGTTTCTTGTGTTCCTTTTTGTCTATGTCATCTGTTTTTATGCCTCCTGTACCCTGTAATCAGTTCCCAGGCAGCCAACAGACTTCTGTATCACTGTAGGTTGGATGGAAATTTCTAGAATTTTATGTGAATGAAAGCACATAAGTCACACCATTTTTCTGGCTTCATTCATGCAATAGATTGCACATTGGTTGAGCTGTTTCAGGAAAAATTCCTGATACTGGGTAATTTACAAAGAATAAAAATGTATTACAGTCTGGAGGTTAGATCTCCAAGGTCAAAATGTTTATATCTGGAAAAGGCTTCTAAGAAATCTGGAATTTGTGCTTCCAAGATGGCATCATGAATTCTGCATCATCTCCTCATAGAAGAGTATATAGACTGACAAAGGAACAAACTCCTTCTGCCTTTCATAATGACATCAACATACCCATAAGGTCAGAGTAGTCGTGACCTAAACTAAATATGCATGCAAAAGCAAGTTCAGGACAAATTTCTAGCATGTGGATTTTGGAGATACATTTAGACATAACATGTATACATTTGTTTTTCCTTATCTTGGACAAACAACTATAAGGTTAGTGCCTGGCTTCAGCACCAGTGCTTGGTTAGGTTTTTAAATTTTAGCCATTCTAGTTGGTATGTAGTGCTTTCTTATTGGGCTTTTAATCTTATGTCTTGTGATGACTAATGATGTTAATTTAGCATCTTTTGTGTGCTTACTTCTTTCTCCGAACTCTTAAATTAATTCATTGCTTTCAAGAATTCATTAACATTTCCATGCTAACATAAACACATACATAGATGATAGGTGAACAGGTTGGTAGATAGATGTATGGATTAATGAGTAGGTGGGTGGATGGGTGGATAGGCAGATGGGTGGTGTGATAAATGGATGGATGAGATGGATAGGTAGATAGAAGGCATTTAAATTCTATCAGGCAGAAATGCTTACTTTTACACTATACAATAGAGTAGCAGGTAAGTCAATGCTCCTGGCTTCATGAGACATTCCAACCACAAATAAGAGACCATCAGTCAACAGACATTGCAATTCACTGTGTAGTATATATGGTTACTATGAAGATAAAGCAAGGTGACACTGGAGGGATTGGTTTGCAGTAGACAACACTTTAAGATGTCCTCACATTCTCACAGTTGTATTATCCATTGCATTTTGAGATCAGCAAAGTCCTTCCCTCTCCCTCTTTGTAATATTTTACTGCAGGGCTTGAGATCAATACATATTACTAATCAATTACTCTTATTCATCTGTCTCCTGCACACAAAGGTATGTGTCTTAGTCTGTTTAGGCCACTACTACAAAATATGATAAGCTAGATGGCTTAAAACAACAGAAGTTTATTTCTCACAGTATCAGAGGTAGGCAAGCTCCAAAACAAAGTACCAGCCTATCTTTTCTGGTTAAAAGTCAGCACCTTTTAGCATCAGGTAGTTAGAAATGAACTTAGTTACTGAAGTCTCTTATATAATGTCTGTACCCAGTCTTCTTCCAATGCCCCTACAAGTACTATTACTATATGAGCTAGATTTCAATGTATGAATTATGGAAATAGAGACCTTCAGGCCTCAGTGATGAGCTTCTCTGATCCACTTTGGATCAAGTCCAGGGAAGATGTGTGTTTAATAACCATTAATTCAGAACATGGATGGCTGAAAAAAATGATTGAGCAGCATATAAGATTTGTGATCTACAGAGAGAACCTATGTCATCTGAGGCAAACCTCCAGACTGATAGTGCAACCAAGTTCTTCAGGCCTCCTCCTCTGAGAAGACAACTGTGGTCAACTTGCTCAGACTTCTGTATCCATCTTTTGGGGGAGCTGATAGGATGCAGTGCCCTCTCATATACATTGCCTGCAACAGGAAGTTACTTGGCTCTGGATAAAATCACTGGCTTCCAACTCCTCCCGGGGCCTTATGATGTCAATAGTGACATTCTGCATTGTTATGGATGTGAGAATTATACTCTGTAGCCTAGGCTTGCCTTGAACTCACAATCCTTTTACCTCAGATTTTTGAGTTTTGTAATTACAGGCACATACTACCACACCTGTCAGGAAATCTGCTTCCTGTGAGGGTGAGAAAGCCTGGTATGTCCATGTAGTCTTTTCACCCCCAATCTCCCCCCAGGGACTCAGCAGCTCAGGAAATATGAATTGTATAAAATTGAATTCTAAGTCCCTCTAAAATAGTCAAGATGCCAATGAGATACTGTCCCCCAATACACAAGGGGAAATAGCCCTTGTCCCAAGTGATTAAAGTTGGACTTGAGAAAACTTTTGTTTTGGGTCATGTAAGTTGTTAAAATAAATCCACACACAATTTCATACTTGGCAATTTTTAAAACAGGAACCATATTTAGCCTGAAGTGATTCTGAATTGATCGAAAGAAGAGGCAGGAGGATAGATTAGATGACCTTTAAAAGCTGATGGAATATGTTGCACTCTGTTATTTGGTCTAATCTGTGGGTAACAACTCAATACTCCAAAGCACCAATCCCTCAAGTTGAGTATCTCACATCTTTTAAGGCTCCTGAGACTCAGAGATTCTGCCTTCTGCTAGGAGTTCTAACTACCTCAAAGTTCAATACTGGCAAACCTCACATGGACAAGAAGGCAGCCAGAGAACAGGCTGGTTGGCACACCATTGCTCCCTTGAGGAGCCAAGTAAAGCTACCAGCCAAGGCATGCTGTTGCCTTCTCGACCTGTGCTGCACAGCTTGGAGAAGGTTTATGGTGGCCCTGTCCCCAAGCCATAAAGTTTATTCCTGCAATTATCCAGCCCATTGTCCCTTGCCCCAGCCCTCTTTCATCTTTAGTGGACTTGTCAGGATGCACTTTAAACATAGACTGACTAGAGCAGGACAGCTCTGGCAGGTGGGGGTGCCTGTTCATCAGCACCTTAATACAGGCAGTTAGTTGGTAGCCACTACACCCAGTGTGTCTCACTTATTGTCTTCTGAGATGTAGGTATTAACACCCTCAGCTCCCCAACATAGAAGAGAGGTGGCCTAGTCATGAATGGGTCAACTGCAGACCCATTCAGTGGGCCATGAAGGAAAGGAGGGATGGCTTCTGCCAGATTTTTCTAGGAAGCTAGGTTTTGGCCTGAGCATTCATTCTTCAGTACAAAAGACAAAAATCTTTTAATAAACTTGAAGAATGAAAGAGTGGAAATTGAGTTGATGAATGGATATTCTCATCCATACATGAGGATAAAATACTTTCTGCTTTATGGATATTCTGAGGATTGGGTAAAAAAACCCACAAGTAATCCATTAGAGACCAACACTTAGAAATTTATCTGTGAATGTTATACAAAATTACTTACTGTGTCTGTTAGGTCTGACTTTCTGGGAAGTCCACTGGGCATGGGAAGAAGAGGGAGATGAAAGGAAAAGTCAAAGTAAGACAAGAACGACTGTATTCCTGTAGAGAGGTAGTATAAACTAGGGAGAAACAAGGAGAGAGCTGGGAGCTACTGGAGAACCCTGAAATAGTAGATATTCTAGTTTCATTCAGTTGCTGTGATGAAACATTCTAACCAAAAGCGACTCCTGGAAGAAAAGGTTTATTTGGTTTACCTTTCCATGTCACTGTCTATCATTGAGGGAAGCTGGGACAGGAGCTCAAGGCAGAAACCTGAAAGCAGGAACCATGGAGGAGTTCTGATGGTTGGTATGGTCTAGATCTCATATTTAGCTAGTTTTCCTATATAGCTTTCTTAGTTCTGTCTAAGGATGATGTTCAGAGTGGTAAGGACCCTTTTATATTAATTACCAATCAAGACAATGTCCTATAGATATACCCTTAGGCCAATCTATTCTGGGTAGTTTCTCATCTGAAGCATCCTCTTAGGTGACCCTAAGCTGTAGCAGATTGACTATAAAAACGAAACAGGGCACATGGAAATAAACAGTTTATCAAGAGCTTCATGAGGGAATGAACTTCCACCTTTTCCTATCACCAACTCCTTCCCAACAGGAAAGACTTACTGCCTGGAACTATACCCAGATTCATTCATAGTTAGGTTAAAATAACACTAGTGGACACTGTTTAGAATTCTAGTTAGGACCATCCTACTTCCCAGTCCTGGCATGGCTGCTGCTGAAACATGCAGCCATGGGTATATACAACAGTCACACAGAGCCTTAGATTCATCAGGAATAGATGGAGATATGAAGCCCTGCACCAGTGGTCATCTGAGATAACACATGCAGCATGTATAGCCTACAGTGTCTCTCAATGATGTTATTAGCAGATTCTCCTAAATACAGATGAGTTACAGATGTGACTGATAAGACAATTATGTTTGGTAACATTTGTACATTTAGAGAAAAGACAAATGGTTTGCATTACCCAAATGGTGAGAAAAAGCAATTAAGGAGAGATGTGTCCATCCCAGCAAAAAAAGGGCATTCAGGTTCACCATGCCCAGCAAAGACCAGTCTCTTCATTTCCAGAAACCTTCGTACTCCTCTTATGAAATGAAAATAAAATCTCTACCAACTGATTATATAACATTACAGTTTTTCTATGGCTTGCCTCTGCTGCTTATTGAACTCTAGGGAGATGTTGCGCCCTACTTCAACATATGTGGCCCTCACTCTGGGTTATTAGGTCCTTCTCTCATCAGCACCAGCCACCCACAGGAGAAACTGAGAGCTCCAGAGACATGTTGACCTCAGCCTTTATTGGAGTGAGATTCAACACAGAGCTTCTGCTTTGCAGATTGAAAAACTCTAAGCTTGTATGTTAGAAATGAGTAGGTCAGAGCTCTAATGAGAAAATAACACAGAAAGACAGGGTGTTTCTAGCTGTTTTCAGATTGAGGTGAATTTTGTTTTTCATTCAAGTTATGAGGAGTTGATATTTATTGTTCTATGATAGATAACAATCCCATTGTAAAAGAGCTGGGGTGTAAGTGTCAGCCAACAATACTCACAGAGCCTATCTCACCCCAGGGATGATGTGATTGCCAAAATTACCTTATTGTGCTTCTGCTGAACATCATCAGTTTTCTACATCTTAACCTCTTAGAATTAAAATTTGTATATTGTTCTAGCCCTTATCAACCCACACTGAATAAGCATGAAAGTGCATGGGACAGAAGGCATATGATACTATCCAAAGAGTAGTGATCAATTCCAGAAGAACCCATGTGTTGTAGTCAGCTCCAATCTAGTGTTTCCCTTTGTCTAGTTGAAGAGCCCAGACTTGCTAATCTGTTTCCATGCTTGCTTGCTCTTGGCTCACATGGCATATTGGTCCCCCTCACTGCCAGCACCAATGCCCACTCTCTGCTTTACTTGATACTCCCATAACTTGGACCTTTCTGGTATCCATTGGAACCATTCTGGCCTGGCCTTAGTTTCTTGCCCTTGCAGAGAGTATTTCTGTTCTGTGTCCATCCCTCTGAGTTTCCAGGTGAAAAGCTCAGTTATTCATGTACTTTCCATGGCCTTTCATTACCCATAAGATATAACCACAGGAAGAAAGAAAAAGAATTTTCTCTTTAATTTATGAATAGTTTAAATTCCAAACCTATGTTAATCAATTAAGATCACTTAGAAAACGGTGCCCCCTTACTCTGTTCTCCCTACGTATAGGCTTAAGATTTCAGATGATCTAGAATAGAAGGTAAGACACAAGCAGGAAAAACCATACACAAGTTTTGTGGCATCCCCAGTGTCTCTGGCAAGGAGTTGGAACAGGAAGGTATGTTTGTTTGTTTGTTTGTTTGTTTGTTTTGTGAGCAAGGGCATATTGGGAGAGATGCTATTTTTATTTCCTAGAATTTCCACCACTAAGGACAATGAACTAGGCAGCTTTAAGAAACAAATTGTTGCCTCAAAGTTCAGGAAGACACAAGTCCCAAATCAAGTTGTCCACAGGACCCCTTTGGCAAGTTTTGTATACTGGCCACTCTTACTCTCAATCTGCTCCCTACTACCATTACTATTGTTTAGCAAGCCCCTTCTCACCTACAAATCTCTTTCTCATTTTCATGTCTACTTGAATCACTGAATACCATTGGACCCTGGGTGCTTTGTAGCTTTAATTTCTTCAAATCCTATTTTTAATGATGGTTCTTAAATACTTTACCCTTCCTTGTAGCTCACCATACACCAGAGGTAGTAGAAAAGAAAGGATGGGGGGGGTGGTTTCTGAGGGAAAATGGACTTGTTTAGAAAAGTTCTGTGTTGTCTGGAATCCAGCAGTTCAGTTCACAGGTTACAGGCAACGGCAGGTCAATCCACTTGAAAACACTTCACGGATACACCAGCAGTCCAGTTCAGTAGAGTGGGGTGAGTAACAGTGGTGACATGACCTAGCAGAGACAGCGAGGCCTCAGCCTCCACTCGAGTCAGCAGGAGGGACCAGGAGAAGGCCAGGAGTCAGTTCTCAGCTGTTCCTCTCCCAGGAAAGCAAAGATCATCCAGGACTTGAGGCTCACAAGTGTTACACAGCTAGTTGTACCAGTAAGCCAAGCTCCTTCTCTGTCACTCTGTGGAGTCCTATTTATAACCTCCAAACATCATGTGTCACATTACATGCCTCATCAAAGGTCTTGCCTCAGTATGGGTCTTGCCTCAGCATGCGCATCCAATCAGCCTGAGTCTGCTGAAGCAGTAAGAAACTACAATACACCACCTGAAGATTTTTTTAGTGTGTTTCTCTCTGTGAAGTCCTGACAAATGCTGCTCAACTATGCAATGTAAGGAGGACCAATACATGCATGTTGTTAGCAAAGAATCTTTCATTCCATGTCCTTTCATGTACTAGCTTTAGCAGAACATCCTATCCCCTAAAATGTTCCTTCAGGAGTTTGCCTTAGCCTTTCACACCTGTGTCCACTTTAAGGAAATGTTCCTTCATGTATTTGCCCCAGCAAAACATCATCCAACTGACTTTCCAAAGAACCTTTAAGTTTCCACTTCAAGGCTTGACAAGTGTCTTAATTAGGGTTTCTTTTGCAGTGATAAAACATCATGACAAAAAAGCAACTGTTTTTTGACATGACAACATGTTTTGTAATGACAAAAGGAAACTGTTTCATCTTACAATTCTCAGTTCACACTCCATCACTGATAGAAGTCAGGACAGGAACTCGAGGCAGAAACATGAAGACAAGAACTGAAGGAGAGACCATAGAGGAGTGCATGGCAGCTTGAAGGAGAGAGAGTTTGACTTGGCTTTGTCAGCCCACTTTTTATAGCATCTAGGATCACCAATCCAGGGGTAGCATCAACACAGTGAACTGGGCCCTCTTATATCAATCACCAATCATCAAACAAGAAAAGGAACCACAGGCTTTCCTACAGGCCAGTGGAAGTGTCTTCTTAACTGGTGTTCATTCTTTCATAATGACTCTAGCTTGTGTCAAGTTGATATTAACTAAGCCAACTCAGGTAGTTAAACAGCTGAAGACAATAGTAGTCACTTTGTCAAATTCTTTAAGTAGCTAATAGCCCAGGAGTAAGGGTAGGAACCTGTGAGTCTCTTTCCCCTCCATGATTGATTGTAACAAAGTTTTACCTACATTGTGAAGGTCAGTGTAGGTAAGTGCTAATTACAATGGGTATATCCAGTCTAGAAAATGACACTGTACAGCCCTTCTCCCTATCTTATGGATATTACCTGCTTATAGCCCCACTTTTCTGAGTGTTTTCAGAGCCTTAGAGAAGGTGATCTAAATGTTTATAGATGAACCATCAACCATTGTTTATTCTTGGCATTGTGACCAGCCGCAAGTATTTCCTGCAAAGAGAGGCTTCTGTGATTACGGCTTAGAGTTTCTTTTGTTTGAGGGTATAAACACAAATACTTATAAAGTTCCCATGTAGTCCTAGGACCTCCAAGATATAAGTTGTTAACTCGGCTTGGAGTTCCAAGTTCCTTCCCAAAAAGCAAGTCCAACCAAAAGGGAGCATCTACTTTTTTCTAGCTATTTTTTTACAAGGGCACTACCATATTGGATTGAGGGCATACTTCAGTCCATTATGGCCTCCTCTTGACTAATTACATCTTTAGTGGCCCTATTTCTAAATAACATCACATTTTGAATTATGAGGACTTAGGACCTCAATAAATCATTTTTACTGGGGGGCAGGGATACCATCCAACCCAAAGCAAATACTCATGTTGAAATAACCTGAGTACCCAGCTATATGTGGTGGTGCACATCTATAATCCTAGTACATGAGAGGTGAATGCAGGAGAATCAGTGGTTAAAGACAAGCTTCAGCTACATAGTAATATTGAGTCCAGTCCAGACAATAAGAGACTCTGTCTAAAAAAATCAAATCAGAACAAAATAACTTATACTTCCTGCATGAAAGGTGTTGTTCAAAAGGCAGAAGAACCACATACATTAGTGGTTCTTAGCCTGTGTGTCACAACAGTTTTGGTAAACTTTTATCTCTAAAAATATTTACATTATAATTCACAACAGTAACAAAATTACAGTTATGAAGTAACAACAAAATAATTTTACTATTAGGGGTTACCATAGCATAAGGAACTGTATTAAAGGGTCAAAGCATTAGAGAGGCTGAGAATCACTGCTAAGGATGGTTGGAAGGATGATGTCTCCACAAATAGTTTCTGAAATTTGCATCAGGAAGTAGATATCCTATCTTCTGGGTGGTCCCCTTCCCCAAGCAGTGCAGAGTTAAGAGGTTGGCTTTCTCCAGAGTCCTTGATGACTCAATGATAGTGATATTTCCTAAGCAAAAGATGAAATGAGAAATTCAGGTGTTTCATTTGCTCCTTTGCTTTTGAGAAAAGCTCTCATCCAAAATTGTTCTTGATGCTTAACTAAATCTTACCCTTGTAAGATGGAGGTGAAGACTCAGACAAAGGTCCCACTGCTGGGAATAGTTTCAGCCTGCCAAAAGCTCCTGGAGCCTGAGCTGTATTTGAGGTAATGCATGGAAGACTTTTATTGCGATGATCCTTACACTGATTTCTTTGATCATTCCAGTAACAGAGACTTCATTGCCATCACACAAAACATCTCATTTCCTTATTGGCCATTTAGCCTTAGTTCTTGGGAAATTCTTCCATATATTGTCATAGACATTTACCTCTAACTTCAGGCCCACTTCGGTTTGACCTGGTTCCAACTTTTCATACAGATGGACTAAACAGAATTGAGCTCAGTGTTTCAGGGGCATCCCTTTGCACATGCTTGTGATGAAGAGGAAAAGGCTTACTCTGTCTTCTGGACCATTCTGCTTCAATTTGAGAACCTCTTTTTCTTCTTATTGTTCTATTTCTTTTTACATCTGTGTTACATTATTATTTGCTAGGAGTCTCCATAAAAAAAGAAAATAATATTACCTAAGAGCAATTTGTCTCCTTAAGTAATGGTTCTTTAAGCATTTGAGAGCAGCCATTATTTTCATTCCCCAATCTTTCACTCTCCTTCAGAATAAATTTTCTTGGTTCTTTGAGCTGAAGCGGTAGTTTGATTTTCAAATCTTTCAGTGTCTCCAGGTTGTATAAAGAATGTAGTCACCTGGATATCTGTTCTTAGTATAATAAATGTGATTACTCTTCAACTTAAAAGCAGTTTAGAAGTTATGTAATTAAGTTTCTCATTTGTTTTTTATCTTGAGAAAGGGGGCATGATCAATTTTTGCCTATGATGCCCTATTGTACTGAATCCTAAACCTCTCAGAAGTGATTATGAAAAAGGATTTTCTGATATTAAACACTTTCTTCCACTTGATATTTTTCCTATCCCAACTGTTGCTTGGCATCATTTATCTTTATGTCATTCTGCAAAATGTATGATAGAAAAAGTGTAAGGGAGGAAATATTTTACCTTGGGTCACAGTTTTACAGTGTTCAACAAAATTATGGTGGAAAGGCTAGGCCTTTCCAGGCCTATAGGTAAGCGTGATGGAATCTGTTCACATTATGGCTGGCCAGAAAGCAGAGAGAGCAGGAGGCAGCATGAAAATCAGCAAGGACCAAGCATAGCCTTCAATGGCTCACCACAATGACCTGTTTCTTCCAACTAGGCTACACTTCTTCCTGGTTCCACAGACTCCCCAAATATCAGCATTACCTAAGGAACAATCATATAAAACATGGGCCTGTGTGGAACATTTAAGAATCAT
Source organism: Mastomys coucha (assembly GCF_008632895.1). Taxonomy (NCBI): domain Eukaryota; kingdom Metazoa; phylum Chordata; class Mammalia; order Rodentia; family Muridae; genus Mastomys; species Mastomys coucha. Next base: position 91,491,537 of record NW_022196891.1, on the reverse strand, counting down.
ATCATATCAGGGTTGCTGAGAGAGATCCTTTTCATATTGTATTTTTGGTGATGTTCATGGGTTCTGGTCTATTTTCCATCCATGCAAATTGGATAATAAGGAATTAAGGATAACATCTGATTTTGTTTTATAAGAGCCTGGATAGCAGGAATCCTGGAAAATGTTGAGCACCCAAGAATTACAAAAGAAATACTGTTGGTTTATGACCAGAGACTGAATGGATAAATCAGTACCAAGAAAGTCTGAGAGCCACACACATGAACTGGCATCTATGTTTCCTTCCATGATTTCAATTGGGAACACCTTTCTACTCTGTGGAAGGAGATATCATTCATTCACTTGATGCGTACTACAGAACACTTAAGAAGCAAGGTAGGTTGGGGCTTATGGCCACAAAGCCCTTGTTGTCAGTGTCTGCAATATGAGATATGCCAGTAGGATGGACTGAGGGATAAGGATAACTGTCTTGGATGTAAGAATGAGCAAGCTGCACTTCTGGAGTGAACTGAGAAGACTAACAATGAATTTGAGATTTGAGATTTGTGTCCTGCATTTTCCAACATGTCCTACAGTCAATGCTCAGGTCAAGAAAATGCTTCACATAGATTTGATGCCACACACATCCTTTATGAGCTCTGGTGACTTGGGTTGCATCTTCAAATAGCAAAAGTGAAGGTTTATTTAATGATTTTTAATTAATTTTAATTACTTACATTTTGAATGGTGACTTAGCTGAATCCTAGCCTCTCAGATTACTCTGGGATACGTGCCAATTTTCTCATGACATACTCACTTTCCTAATATACTACTTGATAATGAAAGGCTTTAAAGAAATCTTCCAAAGTATTCAGTTTATTATAGGGAACCTTGGGATGCAGGAGTTGATTACAGTGTATGTTATGGATAATATAGCATATCATACCTGAACTTATGAACAGATTCTTTCTACCTAAGGAGTGTGTCTGCCTTTGGCAGTAGTGAGGAATTTATCCTTTCACCTAGGTCCCAACCCTAAGAAAACCTTAATGGATACCCAGAGTGATGAGATAAAATAACCATTGTCCCAAAGGGATTAAATAATATTTGACTTAAATTTGGAGTGCCACTTAAAATCAGTGAAGAAAGAGATAAGGAAGGCACTTATTCAGAAATAGACAGGGTGAATCTGAGAGGCATTTGCTTTTAGATGGTAAGACACCACTAGGATCCCAAGGAAGATTGAAATTTCCCTTGAGGCAGAGACTATAGATTTGGAAAGACCCTGGACTTTGACATGTCAGCTTCTAGACAGAGACTTTTCAAACGTGAGATTAGAGCCAATCATTCATCCCCAGAAATCGGGCTCTTTAATGCTCACCACTACACATGTTTCACTAGCCAGCATGAAAATTAATTATATCATGTGGCATGTGTTATGCTCACAATATTAATTTCTTCTCCTTTTTTGTAAAAGACATACACACATAAGAAAGTGCCCTTATATTGTAAGCTTATGTAAGGATAGCAGTATCTAAACACTGAAGAGGATAAAATTGCCCATAGATATATGTATAGTGCTGAAATACTATGTTTACTGGACAATTATCATTGGTCTTTTATTCAATGGCATCTGTTCTGACATTCTATACAGAGAAGAGCAGAATGCGATAAAGTTCTGTAGTGACTGCTGTCCTATAGGTGATAACTTATAGCCCTACTTTCCTGGGGATCCTGAGAAATTAAATATACGTATATGTATATGTACATATACATACATACACATATATGTATATGTATATACATACATATGTATATGTGTATGTATATATATATATTTCAGTGCCGGGCACTGTGGTACACTGTGGTACGTTCCTGTCATGTTTGGAAGGCTGAATGAGGAAAAGCATGCGTTTGAAACAAGTCTGAGTTATATAGTGAGAATAAATTTCAAAAACAAATACATCTTGCTCAGAATATTCATGTGAACATCATGGCCTTAACTAGCTGCCTAATCTTGGATATCATTGATTTTTTTGAGATGAGAGCTGCAGACTGTAACCCATTCCTGGCTACTGCTGGAATACTCGGTGATGTCAGAGCTGATATGGAAATGAAGCCAGACTCCAGTACTTCTGTTGAAAGTACATCTCTTAAGGTAACATTTACCTGAGGTATAGCACCCAGGTTTATTTTTTAAAAAATTAGAAATACTTTATGTGGTGACAGCTGCATTTTGTGACAACTTAGATACTTATCAGACACATTCACTGGTCCTCATGGAAGTCATTTTAATTCCTCTCTCTTTATCTGCCATTGCTTTTTCTAAACTGGCTGGTTTTCCATTTTCCATATTTTCCCTTGGTTAACAACAACTAGAATTTGCAATGTGAAGTCTCTGCCAGGAGTTCTGAAATGGAAATTTAGTTTAGGTAATTTGAAATTTGTATCAAGGGAATGGAATTTTGAGAATTTTATGAGTTCACCAAAGTCAAGGATGTTTGATCTTAACAGACCTCTTTTCCTGGACCTTCTTCCCAAAAGACTGAAGCATCTGTGATGAAGGGTCTGCCAGGATGAGAGAAGTGAAGGTGAACGAGCCAGAGGTGAGTCCAGTGGGAAGTGACCTCCTTTTCTGTCCACAGGTCCTGCATAATTCATAGCACAGAGATTATATATAATATCTTATTCATGAATCTTTACAGAGACTGGTTATTTCTGTTGGTCAATTGAAAGTAGATGGTTCCTTCTACATTGTCTTCTTCCTCCTTCAAACTCAAGGGCACAGTGAGAAGCAGAGACTCTCAGAGCCTTAAAATGAAGCCCTTTCTCTTCTAAGTTCCTTCAAAGTCCTTAATTTTGAACTCCCATGAGGCTGTTGCAGATTCTCTCTGCAAAGGACCTCTCATACCTGAAGTCTACACTGTTGACAGAGGCTGAATGCATCACTCCTGAAATTTGGAGGACCAAGAAGGAGCCCTGAAGAGGCTATGGGAAGTACGCTGGCTAAAAGAGAAGGGTGCGGTTGAAGGAGTGAAGTCTCTTTATTTTCTCCCTCTTGGCAGTTCAAATTAAATAAAAATTGAGCCAGCAGCCCTACTTTAAATGGGTTTCAATTCTCTTTTCCTCCTCTTAGTCCTATCTCTCCTATGTCCTCATCCACGTCAGAAGGCAGTCCAAGTGTCTAGAATCTTGAGACAAATCATAATTGCTCATTGAGGTAAGGGCCTGGAGTACTTCTTCCACTTCTGTGTCTCCTACACAGCCAGTGAGATGTGAAGCTGGGAGGGGAAGTCTGGGCAGAGAGCAGCAAGCCTGTAGAATAGGGGTTCCTATTACAGTGGAGTTTAATGGCCCCACAGCTCTCACAGAGGTCAGTGCTGGACATTGAGACTCATCTGATGTCTTTTCCCAATGGTGGAGCAGATAGCAAAATTTTGTCACTAGCTATATACAACTCCTTTCCACTTTACCTGCACAAGGACCCCACCTGGAAATGTCTTTGTGCTAGATACAGAGCTAAAGCTAAAAAGGGGTTCTCCTTGCTGTCGAAATTTGCTAGATTTTTGTGAGTGTTTTCATCTCTGACAGCCATTTCAAACTTCTCTTGCTAACAGGCTGGAGCTAAAGCCAGCCAGAAGAGAATTGCACTTCTCTGAAATTTAGAGCAAGTTTTTTACAGCTTTGGCTCCTGTTTGCTCCTCAGTGCCTGTGTGTGATGCATGTTGGGCAGCTTTTGCGCCTTGTCACTGTCTGGGAGTCTTTGATGGATTGACAGTGTCTCTTTCCAGCCCCAGGGAGTTGCTTTTGTTTCTTCATGAACCGAATTTATTTCTTTCTTTTCTTTTTCTTTCAGCTGCCCCACCCCCCAAAAAAAACAAAACCAAAACCAAAAAAAAACAAAAAACAAAAAGCAAACAAACAAAACACATAGCCAAATGTTTTGTAATGAGTGAAACAGAGTTGTGGCTTCTATACCTTGGTGAGCAGAAATGGACTTGGAATGTTTTTTAATGTTCTGCCCAAGGACCACCCAGGAAAGACTGCAGGGAAGAAAGGGAATAGAGGGCAGCTGTGTGTAGAATATCTGACACCCCCTCTTCTTCTCGTATGCAACAAGCCAGAGGCTAGAGGACCTGGGATAAAAGAGCCTTTCACAGAATGGAAAGCTGAGAAAGCTATACAATAGCAAGTGTCCAGGAGAAACAGAGGATGGGGTCTGATACTGTTAATTAAGTGATTAAGGGCCATGGAGCTACTTCTGACTTGCTCTGCAGTCTTTAGAAGAGGCAAGTGACAGTTCAAGCCCTTCCACCCTGGTCCAATAGCTGCTGTCAGTTTCCCAGTTAAGGGTTTATCCAGCTCTGCTTTGAGTCATAATGGAAAGCCACCAGCTGGCCACTTGTCCCTAAAGCTGACAGAATTGTTAAGGCTCTCCCCTCCAGTGTGCCAAAGGAGCACAGTACGGGGTGTGAAGTTCCCCACTAGTTTCCACTGGTTGTCTTTCTAGTCATCGTATGGATTCTCCTGTATAAAGTGGGTTAGCGGTAATTCTTATATCATAGAGCCACTGACAGGACCCAATGACTCCACTATGTGTGTTTTATAGACACTACAGATGAACTATCATTACTCTGTGACTATTCTAACTGCAAAGAAGGATGACCTAGAGACCAATAGAATGTGGCAGATGTCCCAGCAAGGGGAGTGAATTGAGAATGTCTTGAAATCCAGACTTCTTATTTATAACTGTAAAACAGTGGCACACACTATTTTACAAACAAGCCTTTGTTGTTTGCTTCTTCCTCTTCTCTACTCTGTTCTATTTTCTTTTGCATTAGCTATACAGCTTCCTAGAGGAACATTAAACCATAGGAGAAGAATTATTTGACAGTAAAGTTTCATAGTAACAGGTGTGCAGAATATATAGCACACATATACACACATATCTTTAAACATATAGCACACATCTTTTGAAGACCAAACAAAAGCTTCCTGGATGAAGCTGCAGGTATCACATCATAGCTAATCTACATCCTAATCTGAGTGACGGGCTTCCTGGCAAGAAGTCTTGAGTCCTCTCATGACCTCTGGCTTTGCTGGCTTTTCACTGGAGTTTCTGAATTTGTCTGAACATGGTGAGTTGGTCTCCAGAGTTTTTTGTTTATGCTTCTCCCCACAAAACCATCTCAATTCATCTTATCATCCACAGCTCTAGGTTAATAGCTTAATAATTCTCTCCTCCTCCTCTTCCTCCTCCTCCTCCTCCTCCTCCTCCTCCTCCTTCTTATTCACTGTACCCTTCCTTGTCAAAGTCATTCAGTGAGTTTTGCATTCCTGTCTCTGGCAGCCTCTGAAAGCCTTCACTTAAATCTCCAAGTTTTCTCTCCTCTCAGAGGTGTTCAGAAATTTAAAAAGATGTTATAAACTTACAAAATAATCAGAGAAATATCCAATTGAGCTTGGTCAAAACCCTAGATTAGTATTTCTTGGGATAGCCAATGTACCCTTTTACATGAAAGGTTGAATTACGCTAAAACAGTCAGCACAATCTAGAATCTCTACAGTAGAAAAAGAGGACATACCTTTTCCATGTGAGCTTGCAGTGAAGAACACGTGTACTACTTTGTATAGAACCCATAGATGATGTTGGAGCATGTTTCAGCCAAAACACATGAATTGGCCATTGAGATTCCTTCCTAGACAAGAGATTTGGAGCTGTCATTCTTCAGCTTTTACCACTAGCTCTAAAACCACAATTTTCTTATACATTATTATGGTTGTAGGCTGAGTTGTTCAATCATGGTCCAAAGATCAGAGCACAATGCTTGTCTTTATTCTATCAAAGGCTTTCTTCTATGTTGTTCTACAAAGCCTTGATATGTTTTGGTAATTTTACTGGGCTAAGTAGTACACCAAAAACATATCTACCCAGAACTTCAGAATTTATTTTGAAATAGTATATATGTATGTATATATACATATACAGTTGATATATATATATATATATCAACTGTGTTATAAAATGCACAGGTAGCTGGTTAACATTATTTCTGGTTATATCTATAAGAATTTCTGGTAGAGATTACACTGAGCAGTATATACTCTCACCAGTGTATGGGGAAACCCTTGAGTATGTCCAGCTCCAGGTAGATCTCAAACCAAGAAAAAGTGAGTTCATTTGTGCTGGAGTCACTACCATCCTTTGACCTGGAACACTAGTGTAGATATTCATTTATTCAAACTTGTATATGAACTGATACCATCAATTCCTGCCACCTGATGGAAAACAACCTGAATCATGGCAGTCACTTTGCTGCTTCTTCAGACTAGGAGCCTTCTCCAGCTCAATAACATGAACCAGTTCTTGTGTTGTGAGTGTATATGTGTTGTATGTGCACATGCTTTGTGTGTGCATATGCATTGTGAGCGCACATGTATTGTGAATGCACATACTTTATGAGTGCACATGGGTTGTGAGTGCATGTCTTGTGTGTGCATATGTTGTGAGTGCACATGTGTTGTGATTATACATGTGTTGTGAGTTCACATGTCTTGTGTGTATAAGTGTTGTGAGCACATGCGTTGTGAGTGCATATGTGTTGTGAGTTCACATGTGTTGTGTGTGCATATGTTCATATATACAAAGCAAATTTCTCTACTCTAATGTGAGTAGCCATTCAGCCAGTCAACTAAAGATCTGAAGAGCACAGGCCTCTTCTGAGTAAAGGAGCAGCTTCTGACAGTCTGCTTTGAGCTAGCACACTGGCCATTTCCACTTCTGAGATCACCCACTGGTCCTCTGTGATTCCAGCTTCCGAATTCAGGCTGGACTGTATCTGGTATCTCTAGCTTCACAAATTCAGGTCCCAGTACTTCTCAGCCATCACAATTTTGTAAGTTAATTTCTATAGATATAGGTGTAGATTTAGTGATATATAGAAATTTTATAAATTAGATAGGGATAGATATATAAATAAAGCATATATATATAATGCAAATTATATTGATATAGATTATAAAAATAGATGATTATATATGTATACATATATATATATATATATATATATAATTGGTTCTGTTTCTTTCTGATAAACCCTGACTAATTTAGAAATGTAGTAGATACAGTTCATTAAACTGATGAAACTACTACTAAACTAGACTTGGCCTTACTCTAATGCCTCAGATATTAACTTAGCATTATAATTAGCACTGCAGTTTTCCTCTGGTCAGTTCTTCTCCAGTCTCTGCTGTCACCCAGAACATCAGTGCCAATTTTCAAGCTCACTAAGTGAGGATGAGGGCCTGACTTCTATCTATAGCAATAAGGCTGAGTCTTCTAATCCTCATTGCCATATTACCTTCCTGCTGACAAGTGCATCACTCTCTGATCTCAGAGCCGACCCTGCCAAAAGCAGGCCTCTGTGACTTTCTAGAGTTGGTCATCGGAGCCTTCCCACATCCTTCATCAGTACTATCACATTTAGCTTCTACCTGCTGTTTGCCATGGTACCCTCTGAACACAGGGATTTCTCCTTTCTCCATCTTCTTCAGACACAAGTCATTAGAGTAAAGTGAAGCCTACCTAAGTAGGACCTCATCTCAGTTTAATAAACTGCATCTACTACATTTCTGTATCCTGGGATCTACCCAGCATGACAGACCACCTAAGAACACTGTGTTGGAGTGCTCTGTCCAGGTCTGATTCCATTGTACTTAGATAACATTTCAGGCCTAACTGTCTTACTAAGTGAAGAAAAAAGTTTGCATTCATCATTTCTGACATCTTGCCATCCATGCAGAAGGCATCATTTGAGTCTGGTTTCTTCCTCCCATTTCTTCTATTCACTATCCAGTTGCTCTCTGGCTGGCAGTTGGCACAATGTAGATTCTCAAATGTGCTGGCAAAGATCCTGTCCTGCTATGGGAGTTTCTTTTGTTCTTTTATCCTGTTGACTTTCTTCCCTTTTCTTTCTTCTGAAAATGAAAACAAAGGAATTTTATATGAGCCAAACCATTGCTTAAATAATGGTCTTAGCCATATCTTGGTAATTAGTAGCATCAGAATCCTACTTGAATACAATTGATTTTGCCTTTTGTCCCACCCCATACAGCCAAAAACTTATAGTCTGCAAAAGGAAAGGAAGAAGATACATTGTCCTTTTCTTAATGGACAAATTATATTATGTATATGTATTCATTTCTATGTATATGTATGTGTATATGTATGTGTATATGTGTTAGATCAAGGAGGTGATAAAGAAGAGTAAAGACAGGAAAAGAGAGAGGGGGCAAGATAAAGAGAGAAGAGGAAAGGGCAGTAGAGAAAAAAGAAAAGAGTGAAGTTGTGGGGGGAGGGAAAGAGAAAAGAAGAGAGAGTGAGAGGGTGGAGGGAGGGAAAGAGAAAAAGGTACAGCCCTACAGATGTAGGCAGCAGCTGTATGAGAACTTCATACATCTTCAAATAAAAAGATGAAAGATACAGAAAACCACTATGTCTGATATCTTTTCATGGAGGAAAGGACAGATTATGCTTAGGGTTAGTGAACTTACATAATGTGACTTAACATTTACAGCCTGAGTTATGTACAAGCTTATGGATCAATTCAGGTATCTGAATTCTATACTTGTTCATATCCAGTAGTGCATCAAATCACTAAGATATAGAGGTAAAGATATAGCAGTGAAGAGTGGTTACTCACATGTAGAAAAATGTGTTCTATGCTCACTCCTGGTCTAGGCATCTGGGTACCAAAGGGAACATTGGTGAAGTCGCCTTTCCATCAACATAGGGTGTCAGGATTGTGGATCATTTAGGGCTTGTACTAACTAGATCCCAGCTTCCTTGTGATATGTTATATCTAGATCTGTCCTAGGACCATCTGTGTCTTCTAAGCCCCAATGTCCAATGTTCCTTGGGATGAGTGTATTCTTCTACCTTGTTTTTGCCTTCTTAGATGATGTCATAACACCTTTATTTCCTGTATATAATAAGGGGATACTTTACCAATAACTGATGACTGCTAGCAGACATGCTAGAACTCTTCCCGTGATATAGCAGGTACTGTCTGGACACCCACCATAGCCTTCCCTTTCTCTGCTGATGACTATCATGCACATGGCTTCATGGGAGCATTAGTAATCCTCACTTTATTTACTTCCTCCTTACTATGCCTCACTTCTAGCTACTCTCCTGGTTCTGCCAGTGAGCCATGTCTAGTCAATTGCTCTCATATGAATCATTAGTGCAGGGTTAGCTTCTAGAGGCTGACATAAAACACATGGACTGTTTTGTTCAGGGCTCTTAGAAACCTGAGAGAAAGCTTTACAGATGGAAAACAGAGGCTCAGGAGATGGAGCTATATTCTCCCCTGGCTTTCCTCACAGCTGAATCTGGCTCAAGTTCAGCATCTAAATAATCAAGCTAACCCACAGTGGTAACCCCCAAAGTCCTTATATGTTCTCTGATAACTCCCCTCTGCCTCCATTAGAGAGCCCAGGCATTTTCCTAGGCCTTTGCAGCTCTCTTCTTGATTCTGAATCCTAGAATTCCACTAGCCTTCAACCCTCAAAACACTGAGAAAGGGTTTAGAAATCAAATGGCAATTGATAAATACATTTAACTCTAATTCTTCAAACCACAAACCCACATGAAACAAATGTGTAGCTTCTAGAGTCAGAACCTTGATACATAGTGTGTTATCCATGGACTGGTAACATAACCATCACTCCAGAGCTGGCCAGATATGTACCATCTTAGTGTCTACCTGGATCAGAATCATTGCTTTAACAAAGTCCCTTGGGGGTTTTTCCAGACTCGGACTTTAACCCTAAGAATGAAAGACTTGACTTCTTCATACTTCTGTGATTAAGAGATCAGGATTCCAAATTATTCCCCCAACTCAGCCTCCTCCATGGCAGGTGCTCACAAATTTCCATGCTCTCAAGGCTGTTTCATTTGAGCCCACTCACATGATTCTTTCATTAATGAGAGCTAGGGGCTTCTGCTGTCTTCTCATACTAACCTTCCTCTGAATTGAATTATAGTGGTTTTTCCTAAACTAAAAATGGGCTTTCATTCTGGGTGGGGACACAGTGACCATTCACTCAAAAGGCAAATAAGCTCCAGTATACTTAATACAGAGGATGTAGTCTTCAAAATAAAGCATAGCAGAGTATACACAAGTACTTCTGAACTGTAGCTTGAGTGAAAGATTCCTTGTGCCTTGTGTGGGGGCATATGTTCTGAGCAAGCATCCTAAATCAAGAGCATCTCTGGCAAATTGTGCAAAGTGGATTCTTGGAGCTTGGTTTACTGAGGGAAGAGAGTGCTGCATCTATCTGTTCTCTATGAACATTCCAAAAGAGAAACCTGCTTAGACACACAGACCTGCTCTGTGGGAAATGGTGAAAAGTTCCCAGGAAAACAAAGAAGCAATGAAAAGACTGCTCCATGGGTTTCTTTTACAGTCTAAGAGACAGTTTTATTAAAAAGCCTTCTGGCCACAATAGGATGTGAATGATGTTTGTTGAGAGAAGAAATAATTTTGTAGATTATGAGTTCAATGTTTAGGGTCCAACTATTGCAGCTGCAAGGGAATTTGGAGGTACAGACATTACATCAGGTCTTCCTATGGAAAAGTCCTAGTGGGGGAAGCTTCTCTCCATAGTCAACACCTCTTTCAGTACTAGTAAAAGTCCAGCATTTCTCATGTTTCCAGCCCTTCAGTGTCTTGTAGTTCACAGAATGTCCTTCTTAAGATCTTATTAGTCCTATGTTGATTAAAAAGAGAAATTTCCACTGCATACAGAAGAAAGTCAGTTTTTAAACTTTAGATGAATCGAAGAGAGATGGATTGACCAGTGGCACTACAGATCGTCTATGTTTTGAAGCTATTATCTAGAACAGGGTTCCATACAATGGTTTCCCTAGTCAAAAAGTAAAGAACTAGTTCTGTTGGCCATATCATCTCTATCACAAATCTTTATTGTTCCCATTCAAGAGAGAAAAACAAAACAAAACAAACAAACAAACAAAAAAAACCCAGTCATACATAATGTGAAACTGGCTGGTACTAGTTCTAACACAAGGTGATTTTGACTAATTTCTGGTCCAGAGAGAATGTATAGTCCTATTGATCTTGTCTCCATCCTGGACCAAGCTACCTTTTTTCTTAGTAATATAACTGGGTTTTTCTCATTAGTGTTCTGTTTCTATTCTTGCCATACTTTGACCAATTCTTCTCATAGCAAAATGAACTTGAAAACAAAATATGTCACTTCTACCCACCCCTCCCAGTATGTTTCCATCTCACAAAACTTGGTGTCTTTTGTCCTCACATAGAACTCTATTCTGTCCCCTCCCTTCATGTCAGCTCTCTGGTGGCAGGTCCAGGCAAGAAGAGAGAACTCTGCCTATCTGAGTCTCTCCCGGGCTGGACCCAAAACAAACACACCCTGGCAGGAGTCAGTCTAAACAGGAACTCGTTTTATTGTATCAGTCTTTTGTTTATATAGGGTTGAGGAAAGAGGTGTGGATTTTTGGTGAGGTGAGATGATGTAAGGGGTGGGGAAGGGTGACGGAGGGTGTGGGATGACTCACAGGACCAATAAAATTATTCTACATCAGTGGTAGCTAGAGAAAGGCAGGCTTAAGCAGGTCTTGTTGAGTCACTCCAGTATGGAAGTGAGCAAGCAGGTCTCTAAACTCGAGCAAAGGCTCAAGCTTCCTCACTAGGTCTCAGTATCTAGCTAAATAAGGCCCAACACCTTCATCTGAAGCCTCCTCTCTTAAGCACCACCTCAGTTCTCTACTTCAGGATTTCTCAAATGCAGAGTTCTTCCCAAAAGGCTGTTACCTTTCATTTGTTTGATATGTCACCAGACTGGTACCAAAATGTTCACAAGCACCTTGTACTATTTGTCATTCTAAGTATATTTAAGTACATTTTTTAAAAGGCTTGTCTCCAACAAGATTAAGCCTGTGACTACAGATGCTTCTCAGTTTATGACCATATCTTTATTGTTTGACCATTGTTACACGGGTAATCGATGCTTAGAATTTGGATAAATTAATAGGTAAGTATGTAAACTAAATGATACTTTTTTTTATATAGGAAAGAGACTCCTTGAATAGGAACATGATGGATGTGAGGTCAAAAGTGGTCCAGTTAGGAGTAAGTCAACAATGAGTTCAAATACAGACTGAAGTAGATGTGGGTGAGAGCAGGGGAGTCAGTGAGGGGCAATATATTTATAGTGCTATGAACAGATGCTTACCTTTCCATAAAACGCCAAAGATTTAAGAATTAGGAGACAGAGCTCCAGGAGATGATTATGAAACAAGGAAGACTTCTGGAGTGACATTAGTGCTCTATAGTCAGTAGAGGGATTCTACAGCTTTCACTCCCAACCCTTGAACTATGTGACCATCTATAAGCCAATAGGAAGAATGTCAGCAAGAACTCAGCCCAGCTGGTGTTCTAGTCTCATATTTGCAGAACTAAACAATGTTTAAGCTATTTGACCCTCAGAATGTCATTAGCTCTGAAAAGATGAGCTACAGACAAGTGAAAGAGTCTGACCAAAAACATCAGATTATTTGCTTCTTATTGTGGCCACATATCAGAGGGACATTTGATGAATCCCAAAAGAAATCCAGCAAGAGAAATGTTGATTAAAGAACAGAGAGTTAGAAAGAGCTTTGCGGCTTCCTGTAAAACTATAACATTCAATTATAAACAAATTAGGAATAAGAAAACACTCCATTTGGTTCATGACTAAGGACACTAGAAACAGAGGGGGAAATTAACAGTAACTCTTTCTCTCTCTTTCTCTTTCTCTCGCTCTCTCACTCTCAGGTTTACACTGGTATAATGGCATGGAAGAGAGGAATTTTCTCCCAATATTCCTTCTCCATTTTCTTTTTAGTAATAGAATCTGTGATAGTTAGTTGTGATTGCCAACTTGATTGGATTCCAAAGCATTTAGGAAGATTGGTAAAGCAAACCTGTTCATTTCATTTTTGTTGCTGTGATAAAATACTTCTACAAAAGCAACTTAGGGAATAAAGCCAAAATACTTCTGCTTACAACTTTCCAGGTTACAATCCACTATAGTGCGGAAGTCAAACAGCTTCTCACATAACAACCATAGTTGAGAGGAAAGAGAAGTGAATGAAAACATGCTCACTGGATTTTCCCACCATTGTATAGTCCAGGTTCCAAGACCATGGAATGCTGCTGCCCGCGATGGCTAGGTAAAACATCAATTAACTTAATTAACCCCCCCCCCCAAGATATATCCACAGCCCAGTATAATATAGATAGCCCTTCACTGAGACTCTCTTCTCAGTGATTTTCTAGGTTATATAAAGCTGACAGTTAAAGCTACTCATCACAAGACCTCTAGATATGCTTGTGAGGGCTTTCCACAGAGGGTAAATTAGTGTTCGTGGGGTGACCTCCCACTCCTGGCTACTATAAGGCAAGCAGCTTTGCCATGCCTTCACTTCCATGCTGAGGAGAAACCTCTGACACAGAGCCAAAATAACCATTTCTTTCTTTTAAGTTGCTTCCACAGGCACTTGTGATAGTGGCAAAGTCCCACTACCATAATGTTCTGTTGAGAGAATGAGCTCCCTTACCTAGCCTGTGCTTTTCACTTTCCTTCGAATATGGATATGCTATGTCTCCACATATAATACCAATTTGAAACAGGAGATTTTTTTTAACTTTTTATTGATTATTTGTGAATTTCACATAATGCACCCCAATTCTACTCATCTTCCCATCCCTACATATCTGCCTTCTGCCCTTGTACTTCCCCCCAAAGGAAACAATAAATAAATATTTTTAAAAATCTCATCATATAAGCTGTGGTGTGTCACTGTGTCACACAATATACTCTTTTTGCCCAAACAGCTTTATTTGCTAATATTCATTGGTCTGGTTTGAGGCCTTTTGCTTGTGCTACACTATCAATACTAGATCCTCACTGGGACTCCTTTCAGATATCCTGTTGTTGCCCTGTGTTGTGGAGATCCTGGGGTTTTGGATATACAAGACCAGCCCCTTTTAACACTTCAGCAGTTCATAGATGGGATAGATGTTGGGATGGGCCCACTAAAAGCCCTGGATCTAGACCTGGGTGGTAGCTGAGTTGGTCAGCCCACCAGCCTTCCACACTCACGCCATGAGGTCCAGCTCTCTGACTTTGCCCAGAAAAGGGTGGATCCAGTTCTCCTGCCTGCAGCAGCTGACAAGAAGCAGGGACAGCTCTCTGGCCATCAGGGTGGGGGCAGTTCTCCTGCACCCTTGACACCAGGGCTAGGTCTCCAGCACTGCTTGCTTTGCTAAGGGGCAGGGACAGCTTTGTGCAGCCCTCAAAATCAACATAGCCACAGACCATAGCCTAAACAAAGCATGTCATCATGGCCTTTGGTGGTAACATGGGTCATGGATAGACACAGACCACTGTTGCTGCAGGATCAAGGACCCAGATATGGCTCTCAGTGACAGCACAGGCTGGGACATCTCAATGGCCTCAGGTGGCAATAAAGGTTACTCACATCAATACCACTCTCTCATCTACAGTTCTTCATCTCTTCATAGTGCACAAACCATTCCATTTCCCCTTTTCTCCCATCTTACTACTACACCCTTGCTCATTGTGGTGGCACCTGGGTATCTTCTGCCCTACCTGCATTGTGTGGTAGCAGGCAGGGAGGGGTCTCTCAGACCAGGAGCTTTTGATGTGACATTTTTTTCTGTCCTCTTTCTCTCTGCACCATTCCTGAGACATAAGAGCATCAGGTTATCCTAGAGGCTAACTTACTAGGCCCATGTTGAGGGTTAAAGCACTCAGAAAACAATCTAGATCGCTCATAACTCTTTGGAGCAGAACTGTCTTTCTACTCAGTACTACCTATTTAGCTAATGCCTTAATAAATTAGTTCAATGCATTTAAGAATGGAACAGAAACTCACCGGAGAGAAAATGGCAGATCCTGCCCTGGTCTCTGGCTTAAGGCGCTCTCTGGAGGTAGGCCCTCCACTTGCAGGGAGGGGACAGAGAAGGACGCTGTTCCTCCTCTGTCACTCGGAAGCTGAGAGGATCGTGTCCCTGCCGCCTTGCTGCTCCTCTAGTCCTGGGGCCTGTGCCTCCCGGCCGGCTGCTCTGGTCTCAGAACCTCACCCGAGAGAAATTTCTCAACCACCAACCAAGGACTGCATATGGAGGGGTCTGATTGTTCAGGCAGCATGTGTATGGTAGAGGATTGCAAAGTCGATCATCAATAGGAGGAGAGGACCTCGGCCCTTTTAAGGTTCTGAGCCCCAGTGTAGGGGAATGCCAGGGCCAGAAAGTGGGAGAGGGCGGGGTGGCAGGCATGGGGAAGGGGGAGGCAACAGGGGTTTGGTTTTGTTGTTTTTGTTTGTTTCTTTGTTTTTTGGAGGGGAAACTGGGAATGGAGAAATTCACATGTAAATAAAGAAAATATCTAAAATTAAAAAAAAAAAAGAAAAAATTCAAAAATATATTATGATTATTTCCTCTTAAAAATGTCTCAAACAGTTAATACAATATTACATTAAAATATATATGAACTAAAAAAAAAAAGAATGGAACAGATATGCAGATTTTCCAACCAAGGCCACATAGTAGAAGCAGGAAGCCAATAGCATTTTTAGGAGCCAGACAACACATTTCCTTCAGCTAGGGAAGACTGAATCTCATGGATTCAGCCCTATGTGGCTCTGTTCAGCTGGCAATGTAGTTATATGAACAGGTACAATTTACAGTTTTATAAGTGAACAGACTACCACCCAGTCAGTCTTTTACTTTAAAAAGATAATAAAAATGGATTATCCTCATGGTTGACTTATTCTCCAGTGGAAAACTGAATCAGGAGTAGGGTGTTTGAGAGGTGATGGCACAGGCATTCAGTGATTGAGATCATCCATAGCCTATATACGTCTGGATTATTCTGATGTGTGCCTTTGGTTTGCTCATTTTGATTCTGAAATTTAGGGGTACACCTGGGTCATATTTATATTTCTGCCTTTGGCTATAGAGTCTAGTGTTTGCAAATGATATATGTTTACCCAAAAATATTTTAGTCGAATAACTATCCCAAATTTTTCAATTCTGTTAGGAACACTACCTTAGTTCTCTGCTAACTCCATCCTTCCTTTCAATAAACAGCTTTAAAATAATAACTACTAAAGTAGCAAAGATTAATAGTCAGTTTTTCAGGAGACCCCAGGAATTTCCTACATGCCAAGGTCTTAGAAATTGGAGTGGGTTGAATTTGCCTCAGTATATTCCCCCAAGGTTCCTTCTTAGGAAAAGAAGTAAAGATCAACAGTGTAGGCAGATGAATATATATATATATATATATATATATATATATGAGAGAGAGAGAGAGAGACCACAAGGCAGGCATGGCACTGTGCTCCAGATTCCCCCACCACAGCTGTCAATCTATACCCTCCATCCCTACATCACATTCTCTTCCAATTTTCCCTCTTAAATTGCAATCCAAAATACACTGCAGATGTGATATCATTTTCCTGATAACTGGACCTTCCGAGTTAATGACTTTCCTTCTTTCCAGCGGGGAAACAATTTCGTTTGCTTAATATAATAATCTATTGTAGTCCTTGCTGTTCGCCCCCTGACCCCAGGCCCAGCCTCAGAAAACCAGACCTGCCCCATCCAGCTGCATGTAGTGAACTGCACTCCATTGTGAATTTATAGTAATAACCTCCAAATCCCTCACCTGGCCAGTGACCCACCTCCATTGACTATCCCAGAGGTGGCAGAAGACAAGACTGGTCATCTAAACAGAGGTTTAGCAGAGAAACTGCTTTTTTGAGTTGTAATGGAGTGCATCTGGTCGGGAGGAGCACCTGGGAAATTGGAACTCTTTGTTTCTGTCACTTGCCACTCTCTCTCCTGCAAGCCAGCTCTGGGACCCTTTTCCTACAAGTGTTTGAGCTTCTAAGCAGAGCGATTTTCATGAAGATGTGGGCTACAGCAGCTTTGAACTGATTTAAATGGCGCCATGTCAGTTGAAGTGTCTTCTCTGTCAGGATGGGGGGCAGGGCTCCTGTGAGGAGCTTCCCTGAAGCCAGAGGCAGCCTTCTAAGCTTACCCACTGCTGAGTCAGGCAAAGACTGAGGCCTTCACCACATGGTTGACTAACAAGAGCAAGGCTAATTTGGTATCATTTGTTTCCCATTTCCAAACCCTCATTAAAATAATCTGCTCTGATTGTCTAGGGAAGTTATTTTTTGCGCTTCCCTTCCCTTGCTGTACCAGTACAATTTCACAGGCAGCAGATTTCCATGTGGAGGGTCCTGGCAGCCCTGTAGAGAGATGGGGGAGGGTTTACACATACATTTGCCGGGAGCACAGCCAGACCTCTTGGCAGTCATCAGGGTGGGAATCCCAGACCCTCCACTGTCCCCTGGACTGGGTCCCTGAAAAGCATTGGATTCCTAGTACTGAAGGAATCTGCCTCCCTGGGAAAGGCTTTGAGCAGAGAGAAAATTTGTCAGGATTTCTTGGTTTGGGGTAGTATAAATGGAAAGCATCTTCAGTAAGGAAGAAGTCCAAATTAGAGTTCATGATTGGGATTCTCTTAGGCACCCATACATGTAAAATCTGTCACATTCAAACCATGGAAATAATGGCTGACTTTTGTAACTTATGATGAAGATTATTTCTTTTTAAATTTTATTTTGCTTTAAAACAATGACTCCCTATGTGGCCCAGTGTGACCTATGAGAATGATCCAGCCTCAAACTAGCAGTCATCCTACATCAGCCACCAGAAAGACAGATGTGTGCAATCACACCTAGCTAGAGTACTTTTCCACTGTAAATTGCTACCAGCTGTATGCCAAACAGGCAGAGTGCTGGGCCATGAAAATAGAACACTCAAGACAGGGCACTTCTTTCATGGAATCTACCAAAAATGAAAAAAATAAAAAAATAAAAAAATAAAAAATAAAATTCGTAAAACCAAGAGAGAAGAAAGCGCTTCGAACAGCTCCTCTTGACTCTGGTTGTAATTACTACAAGCATGCTTCGCTGCAGGTAGGGTGAGTAAAAGCACCTTCTCCCCTGATCTTTTCATTCCTGTTATTAACCTCACAGACATACCAATGCATCCTTTCCCCTTCCGTCTATAGCCAGTACTCTCTTCTCCTGAAGCAGAGTGGTGCCGTTTGCTCTCAGGTATATCTGCCTGGCTATTAGGCTTCTCCTTTCCTAGAGCCAACAGACTTAAGTCTTGGAAAGCATTTTAATTGGTTGAGATGCTGATTGCTATAACTGGCTAATGGGCCACCTGGGAACATGTGTAATATTTATTTATAAATTAGACGGCCATGCACTGTGAAGTCCTATTTCCTCACAAGGACAGCACGCAGCTACCTTTGGAGAGTGTGAATTCTCTGTAGGCAGAGAAAGGAGCCAACACTCTGTTCCAAGGCAGGCGTGCAGAGGTGGCAAGAGGAAAAGAGCAGTCCCAGACACTGGGCAGTGATGCTCAGGGAGCTGGGAAATGACAGAGTTCCAAGTCCTACCCTCCTTATACTCTGCACCTGAAGGTGGAACATTTAGCAGGAATTTATAGGTCAAAGGAATTTGTTCTTCCTGATTTCAACTGAATTTATCAGTTTTCAGTGTGTCTGAAAGATCTTATGTTATAGACTGAAAATATGGGCAAATAGTCTATGTCATTTAGGGAAGAATTCTAGCATCTGACTTTCATCTAACTTCAGTGCAGGTGCTATTAACTGCACTTGAGAATCATAATTCTCAAGACAGTGGCTGATATCAAAGGGTCTGTTATAAGCATAGCCCTTTGTACACACACACACATACACACACACACATACACACACACACACACACACACATAGTGGCAAGTCTAGGGCCCATATTCTCACTGGCCTAGGCCCCAAACTGAGGTTTTGAAGATTCTACATTTAAATCTCAGTTCATTCCTATAGATGTTTTAACAATTCACAGGTGGTTGAATCCCAAGGCTAGCATGCCCACACACCTACACAGACAACCACCCTCCCTTACCTGTTGGGCAGCTATCCCAAGATAAAGTCACCAAGTGCAAATCTTAACACCCTTAGTCCCAGGAGGCTCTCAATGGACTAACACTGAAGTTGATGGTTTCCCATGGATGACACTTTTTGCTTGTTTGCTTTGAATTTTTAAAGCAATGAAAGTAAATCAAGTCCAAAATGTTAACTTAGTTGTTGTTGTTGTTAAGGGAATTGGAAAGTGTCATGCACAGGGGGAGGACCCAAGGCTTCCTAAGGCTGAACAGCAGATTTAAATACAGGACTAGAGAAGCAGCTCAGATAGAGCATTTGCCTAGCATATCAACATTGTGGTAGTCTGTTAGAAGCCAAAGAGAGGCACAGAGAAAGGAGCAGAGAGCCATGCTCAATGACATTGCCCCTAATGGAAGGGCCATTGGGGGGATAAACATTCTCATGTTGCATTCTGCTGTCTTGGTCCAATTTTCTTTTTCTTTCCCAGAATCGGAGAAAATAAAAAAACATTTTCTTCTTATAAAGAATAGGAAGCTCTCCTGTAAAAGTACACAGAATCTAGACGCTGGGAAGCAAGTCAATGGGGAGTGTGGGAGTGGTCAGATGTCAGTTCTACCTCTGACTGGAATTATGACCTAGAGCAATGAATTTATTGATTGGTCTTAAGGATCTTTTATGACCAAATTTGTTCTTTGACATTTTCCTACATGTATACCACCCCGCCCCCTTATTACCCTCTTTTACCTATCCCTATAAATCCCTTTTCTGTAGTCATATATATACATATATATGAATATATATATATATATATGCACATATATGCATATACATATGCATTTGTTTTGTTTTGAAATCCAGTGGTTATATTCCAGGGCATCTGTGTGACCACAGGATTGGGTGGGCTTAACAGTGATTATGAAAATACTAGCTGTGACTCCTCTAATAGTGGCCACTAGTTCAGTAGGAAGCCTGGTCCCCTTGAGACTGTCATCCATGGCTGGCTGTTGACTGGCTGTTTTTGTTCTGTACAGACTTTAGGAAGGCAAACATACTTCCATTGTTTTCTTAATGGTTTTCTTGAATGGTTATATCATGTGCAGAAGATGACTCCACATTCTCCTGTCTTTTGCCTCTTACATTCTTTCCCCTGTTCTTCTGCAGTGTTTCCTGGACCTGAGAGGGGATGGTGTAAATGCCACATTTATAACAGAACATTCAATTTCCCCTATTTTCAGAACCTTGAACAGTCCCTGTGTCCACTGCTTTTCATTGCAGAAACTTCTCTGGCTAAGCTTTGAGTTTTTTATAGGCAAATTCTAATGCAGACAAAAAGCAGTCTACATGTCGGTATGCTGGAGCTGCTAACGCTGTCACTTCTCTTAGACCTTCCAGATCTGTTGTGTGGGCATAGAAATGGGAAGAAACAGGGAACACAGTTTAAAACAAAAAATTTGCACAGGAGAAGGACCGAAGTAAAGGTAGTGTCTGCAAGCCCTGAAACTTTAAGCTGGTTCAAGAAAAGGAGAATGCCAGGGCTGGAAACCTAGAGCAGACCAAAGAGGTTCTTGGTAGAAGAAAGCAACTGAGTTAAAACACTTAGTTACAACAGAAATCAATGTACTGAGGAGAAGGCAGTCAACTAGATCAGCCACCAGGGTCTCTCTGTCCTGAGGTGGCTTAAGAAGTGCTTTGTTCACAGGCTCCTAGCCTAGCTCAGCTTGCTCTTGGACACAGTTGCAAAGCATATACACAAAAAGAGAAAAAATGTATCTGCTGTTAGACTTAACACTATCCCCCTGGACTCTTGCCAAACTGGACTGTGGCCTCCATGTGCTCTTTTTTCTCCTCTCTTGCTGTCCTTTCTTTTCAATTCCTTCCTCCATCCTTTCCCTCCTCCCTCCCTTCTCCTCCTTTCTCTCTTCCTCTCTTTTTGTTCTCTCTCTTCTCTCTCTATACCCCCATAATCTTTCTCCCTCCCCCAGGTCC
Source organism: Mastomys coucha (assembly GCF_008632895.1). NCBI lineage: Eukaryota > Metazoa > Chordata > Mammalia > Rodentia > Muridae > Mastomys > Mastomys coucha. The sequence continues at coordinate 91,470,495 of NW_022196891.1, read as the reverse complement.
TTCTGTTTCCTTCCCTTCCATTTCTCTTCCCTCTTATCCTCATTCTCTCTCCTGACTTTTTCCTTCTATCTTCTGTCTTCTATATCTTCAACCATCTGACCCTCTGTATGGGTGAGGGGTCAGCCTCTTGCTTTTGGTAATCTCCTACTTTTCTGCCACCAAAAAATTCCTGCAGATTCAGACACCTCACATACCTACATTATAGAGAACCCTGGGCATCTCTTGGTAGCAATAAGCAGAGAAACCGTTCCTTGAATTGAGTGGAAGGAGGCTTCCTTTGATGGGTATCAGATATGTTTTTAGTTTGTAGGGGGGGAGGGTTGTAAAAGGGGGGGTAACCAGAAAAGAATGGTAAAAACTCAACCCCATTTCATTAAATCCTCATGAATATGCAAAAGAGGACTAATTGCCCTCTTCAAAAACTAATCATTCTGAATTTTACAAGTTGAATTATAAAAACCTGACACACTTATTTTCCTCTTTTATTATATTTGTAAGCATTACTCCTTTCTGCAAAGGAAATCAAATCCTATTTCTGTCAGTTGCTGTGGTTCCCCCTCCCCCTTTCTGCTGCGACCTGCTTCTCCCCTCCCTCTGCCTAGCACTGCTGCAGCCTGGCCATGTGTATTAATTGCCCTGTGAGACAAGCTTGAAGTCATTAGAATTCCCCGCTCAGAACTATTATCTTGTGCCATTGTGCCTTTGCATTATATTTATTTAAATGTGCCTCTTCTGAATTAGCTCATTTTTAACAGCTAGCCATGCCTGAAATATCGTCCCATCCAAGCTGTTCCCATATCATTTTTCTTTCCTTGGTGGAAGAGATGTCTGCACCCAGCCTTCCATTCCAACAGGGCAGCTTTGTTAGGAGGCAGAAGCTGCTTTGTGTGGCAGCTTCCCGGGAAGAACTGTGTTCAGACCCTGTATGCAAGAAGATAGCCTCTGACTGGAGTGTCCTCCCGGGGGTGGGCTGCAGGTTTCCTACCATGTGATTTTTTTATTGAAGAAAGGAAGAAGTCAACACAAGTTCCTAGCCGTTTCTTGACCCTTTGCATTAAAGATTCCCAAGTTGATGCCAAATTCTCACTGGCAGATACTCGGGAGCCATCAGCTGTCACCAGAGTTACCCTGACTCGGGTAGTGTAATGAATTAAATGGTCACACAAGTTTTCTCTCAGGCCTCCACTTCTCAGGGCTGCTAAGAAAGTTCTGACTGGCATGGGAATTTCTGTTTCTCTATTAAGTCTAAACTGACAGGCCTCCATATCAAACTGGTTTTGTTGTTGTTGTTTTTTGCTTTGTTTTATTTTTTCCTGTTTTCCCTTGTTTCCCTCATATGCCCATTTTTCCATTCAGAACAGACAACATAGTATACAGCTGAGCCAAGATTATATTCTTTTGTTGTTGTTGTTGTTGTTAGTGTTTTATTAATAATTAATTAATTTTACATCCCAACTACAGTTTCCCCTCCCTCCTCTTCTCCCACTCCTTCCTCCCTCCATCTTGCCTCCCATCCCCCCATTCCATTCCTACTCCTCCTCCTTTGACTTCATTATTCTTACAACTCCAGACTTCAGAGAGATTTTTCTCTGGACCATTGCTGCCCAGCTCATAGGATATCTGCGTCTCATTTGCATAAAGGCACACCGCCAAAGACACAGCACCCTCCTCCTGTAAGAGGGGGCTTGTGGTCTTCTCATCATGCCTTCATTATTCCTTTTATCTTGTGAGGAAACTGGAATAAAAGGCCTTAAGCAAGGTTAATAACCTAGTGAGTAGTGAAGAATGAATTTGAGCACAGGTTCATATTAGATTTATTTCCTTCCCACAACACCAAGCTGGCAGCATTGGAAATAAAGTTGATATGTTGGCATGAATATTTGGCAGACAACATCAAGAAAGGCATTATGGACAGGGTGGGCCAGATGTTTGATTTAAACCTGGAGAGAAGTGCTTTGTGATATGGGGAGAAAGATAAACACATTTGTCTCTGTAAAAATAGCGAGTTCAGACTCCAGCACTCTTGGGGGGTTTGCAAGTCTCATAAGATGCATTGAAGGACAGCTTTTGGGAACTATCATGAAAGTCCCTCAAGCACAAAAATATTTACCCAGAATGTCTGATTCATAACCAACCCTTTAACAAGGTTTGTGAATGAATATGAGATCAGGGTTAGGGTTATGACTTGCACACATGAGTGTGGGGTCTCCAGATCTGAAGTCCAGCATCAACACAGCGCTATCATCTTGGCTGTCTCTGAACACATTTCAAAGTGCTGTGTGAAGATTGGCAGGGGAAGGAGCTCCCTGATTCCTCTGAGTGTTGAAGATCAAGAGGAGGGAGACCAGCATAAGATGAAAATCTTCTGGCTTTTCATTCCCCTCAAGAACAGACTGGGGTATAATCTGTTCCCCCACAGTGGAGGTTACCAGACTCCCTAAATTCTGAGAAGAAAAGGGGTATCTTTGTGAACTGAAACAGACTAGAATTTATTGATGAGGAAAGAGCTCAATACATTGCCTGATAGGGATCTAGGGTAGGAATGAACCCAGAAATGGTTCTCTGTTGTCCTCCTTGGGTGATGAGCAGGCTGAGGCACAGGAGTGAGCTTGAGAAGATACTGCATACATGACCTGTTCAGCTCATCCTTCAGTGCAGTGCGCCAGGAGCAGTCTAATCCCATCTTTCTCTGACCTCCCAATTCTTAGAGGCAGTACCACAGAGCTTACATCCCGCTTGATTTCCTCTTTAAGACTCATCTGGCACCAGAGGCAACCTATTTCAGAGGAAGGGAAATCTCTTTTCAACCTCCATGTATAAAAGCTCTGAATATGATTTCAGAGAACTCAGGAGAGAGGATGTCTGTGTAGAAAGACTCCTATCCTTGTCTGTCTTCAATCTAATAAACTATTTTTTACAGCCCCCAAAACATGGATATAGCTTTTTCCTTTATAAATACACATTTTTTTTTTATTTAGCAAGAAAATAATCTGAAAAGCAGACATCCCCAGTTAAAGCCTACAAGTTGAGGCCTCCATTGGCAACACCTCTCTTTCTAAACCAAAGCCCACAGGATTGCACCTCAGTCTAAGATTACCCTGGAATGACACAAATTGCTGAGAGCACTGTCCTCCAGTATCCATCTGAGAGGATGACATGAAGGAGAAGATAGGTAGATTGGGCAAGGGCAAGAGTGTGTAAGAGGATTGGGGGATGGCTCAGTCAGTATACACTTAGACATAACCCTGACTGTGCAGGCCTGTAATCCTAGGGCTGGGTTGGCAAAGACAAGGACATCCCTGATACTTGCTAGGCAACCAGGCTAGCCAAATCAATGGGCTCCAGATTCTGTGAAAAACCTTTTCTCAAAATGCAAGGTAAACAGCTCCTGAGAAAGACACAGGACATTGACCTTGGCCTCCACACATATGCATATACATGTGGACATGCACCCACCCCATGCGTACACACAAACATGCTTAAACATATGCACAGGAGAATAGATCAGAGGATTCAGACACAGAGCTTTCAACCTCCATGAGAAACTAGTCTCTAATGGTTGCTGAGTAAGTAAATGGTGGATCCCCCCTCCCCTACTTTCAAATACTCTTTTCATTCCGCTGTCTGTCTGATGGCCCTATTGGCTAATTCATTTCCTTCCCCAAAGACTGCTGAATATTTAAAGCAGGAACTTTAGATATGCCCAGTAACTTCACATCGCCATTATATCTGGTTTAATTTCTTCTTACAAGTCCTGTTCTGATACCCTCTCCTCTCCTGCATTCCCAGGTGCCTCACCAACCCAGCTGCTGGACTCAACCCCTCCCCTCTGTAGTTGGCCCATGGCAATTAATTCTTCCTGACCCCTTCACCAAGACCCTTTGATTTGTCCATTGACAGAGAAAGTTGGAAATAAATTTTTAGGTAGAATAAATTTCCTAATAACTCAAAGCTATTTATGTAAATTCAACTCCAAACACTGGCCTGATTTTCCAGCAAAAACTCTAGATATGGGATGGAGTAGATAAGTCTCTTTTAAATCTCTAAATGCCCACATATTTTCCTAAAGTCAGCAAATGGTTGACTTGAAGAGGAGATATTGTAATTTTTGCTCAAGAAACTTAAGTTGTAAGTGATCATAGCTTCATCTTTAAAACGGAAATGATTACATCAACTTTCACGGGGTTGGTGTGAGAATTAAAATGTAGTACTATTCGTAACTGTTTTTTACAGCACTATAAGCATAAGACATATTGTTCGTGCTGGTTGGAGGCAGATGTCTTGACAGGAAATCTCTGGAGGTCGCTCTCAGTGTAAACATCCCATGATTCTCTGCCTTAGACAGGGAGATGAACTGCTGCAGCTGCTGCCCTTAGCAACGGGCCTGCTGAGCGTCAGGCTGCACTTCACGATGGCGGCCGCTAGATGGCATGTCCCATGAAAAACTTCTGCTGCCACAGAACATCTGGATCCTTCCAGAGGAAGCTTCTCAAAGGGCATGTAGTCAGTGTGGAAGAAACCTGGTCTCCCATCTCCTCCACAGCGACAGAAGCCCTATTCAAGGATCAGAAGTACTCTGGACTTGAAGAAATACACATAAAAAACGAGGGGCACCACCCTTTCTTGCTTATCTTGGTACACTGACATTTTCTTCATTCCATTGTAGGACTCAGAAATGCAGTGAAACCCCATAAGGCATCTGGAAAAAAGATAACTAACTTGTTTATCTGAATTCTTCAAAAGGAGAGCAATGTGAGGGAAAATATCTGTCACCAATTATTACACAACAATGCAGGTGTCTAATTCCTCAGCCAGTGACCTCTCTTTAGCATTCTAGCAGTGCTCCAGCCTGCCATGTAAGGAGCTACCCTGAGTCTGGAAGGAAGTCTAGCAGGGCGATTTCCATATCAACTGTGGCATCTTGGGCAATCACATCCTCTGTGCTCATAGGATCTGCATCACAGAGGTACATGGCGTCATCAGATACACAGCATGAGAACTACTCGTGGGGGCTTTTGCAAGGATCCTTCAGTCAGTCTATTTACTTGTTCTATTCCGCTGATTTTCAGTTGCACCTCGTGCACTCTCGGATGAACCCAAAGGTGGCATTTTTTGCACAGAGAACAACTGTGATAAAAGTCCATCTGTGATGGAAGAGAAGCACTGAGAACAGCAAGGAGGGTATGCTGTGCCTAACATATGCCAGTGTCTTACATCTAAGAGTCTTGTCATCCTAAAAAGCCTTTGGACCTGATCTGTTATAATTTCAAGGTAGAAGCCATGTCTATTCAACTTCCTATTTCCTGCTCTAACTGAAGGTTCTGTATTTGGTTGTAACTCAGAAAATATAACTGCCACTTTTCTAACATTGATTAGTGGGAGGAAAACTTCTAGATAAACTCCTGGAACACTTGTGTTTAGCATATCATGTTTTTAAGACTTATTTTTAATTCTGTAGATGTGTGTGTTGGACTATATATGTATATGCATATGTATATGATGTATATGTATATGTACATATACATACAATGCTCATGGAGACAGTCATTGGATGCCCCTGTAGCCAGAGTTATAGGCAGTATGAGCTGCCAAATGTGGGTCCTGGTTCACAGACTCTCTGCGAGAGCAGCAAGAACTCTGAGTAACCTCTCCAGTCTTATCTAGTATTCTATTAAAAACAATAATAATAATGAACAATACCTCTTAATTTGCAAGAGGAAAATGAAACAAGAATAGATTTTCCATCTTCTTTGTTGAGTTTTTCAGGAAGTGAAAATATGTGGGTTGTCAATATGAGTAGCACTGGACAAAGATTTGTTTAATGAGCATGGTTCTAACCATAAGCTTTGTGTTAAAGAGGTCTTGGAAAGAGTTACTATCATTTTCATCCAAGTCAGAAATAAGAAATTGAAACTAAGAAAATAGATATAACATCATAGTCTCTGAACTGCAGTGAACAGTGCCTGGTTCTAAAACTTCCCTAACGCCAGACTCTCTGGAAACATCGTGCAATTTCTTTTGGGAACTCACAAGTGAGACTAAACACTTTTTGTGACCTTTTATAAATTATTACTTTTCTTAACAAAAGAGAGCAGGTGAAAGAGTCCTCCCCATTCCTGGCTCAAACCTACAGAGTTGAGAAGGCCAAAGCTTCTTGCATAACTATGGAGAAGTTCCCTGTAAGGACTTGACCTTTAAGACTGGACACTAGGTGGGAAAGAGATTATTACAGCCTCAGGGGGTTCCTGTACTAGGGTTATGTGGACACTAGTGTTTTATCTATGATGACTGACAGAGAGAGAAATATGGAGAATACTTAGAGAAGAGTAAGGTTGGAAGTGGCTATGAATGGAGTCTAGAGTGGGACCATTTTTCCCCCTGCTAGGCTTGTGTTTGTTTTACAGACTTTCTCAGAACACATATTTGGGTATCTACTCTTCTCAGTGATGGGGACCCTGCCCATGATATGGAGCTAGGTGCTAATGGTCACCATTGCTGACAAGCAAACTTGTACCTTTCCCTTTGTCCCTTCCCACCAAGATGGAGGAGAGTACTCTGAGGGATTTAAGAGAATTTCCCAGATGTCAAAATTCAAGATCTGAGTTGAGTTCACCTCTTTTAATTATTTCAAATATATGAAAATAATTACCATAATTCACATGCATTCTATTTTTATTTTTCCCTTTCTATTCTAGCACTTTGTAGAATTAACCCTATAAAACCCAAAAATTAACAAATGGGTTTAGAAATTCTAATATCCTCTGATTAGAGTTATCTTGTACACAGGAGAGTAACTGTTGTTCATGGCTGGATTTCTTCAGAAAGCTGAAAGCTTGGTTTGAATAGAGACCTAACAGGTGCTGGATTTGAATGCGCCTGTTTTACAAATGAGAAGGCAAGATTTCTGATAGTATATGTAATGGCCCTAGGTGTGGGATCTCATGTTACCTTATCTAGAACAGGAAACCCACAAATTTGCCTATGGAGCTGAAGGTGCAAAGAGAAGTAAGAGACTTCTGGGGGAGGAGGCAGCAGTGACTCTGGATACTCAATTTTAGGTGGCCACAGTTTCACCTAGAGATTTTTACAGTAGGTGACTTGGATTCACCTGTTTCACTGCCCAAGGGTTTTTCTCTTTTATCCAGAACTGCAAAGTCCCATGAGAGTCTGTAGACATATACTGTCTTTATAGCCACTTGAAGGAAATATTCTCACAACCTCCAGGAGGGTGTTTTCACCTCCCTCAACTCATAACATTTGACACTAATCTTAAAAGCTTACTCAGTATATAGTCACCCTCCTACATCTGACCAACAGTGACACCATATCTTCTCTCAAAATCAAATCCATCCTTCAGAGCTGGCAAAGCACTGAGAAGATGCCAGCGGATATTGTTGAGTGACTTTCTGCCATGTGTCTGTCACTATCCTTTACATTAACATGCTCTTTTTAATTCACTCCAAAACCTGGGGCTCTGTGAGAATTAGGAATGATACTTGATAACTGTGTATGGCTTCTTCCTCCTCACCACTGTAAGATCATACTGTTTGACTAGCTTGAGTGAAGCACCACCTGTTTAAGAGGAAAGGTGTACTGGCTGGTTTTGTGTGTCAACTTGACACAGGCTGGAATTATCACAGAGAAGGGAGCTTCAGTTGGGGAAGTGCCTCCATGAGACCCAGCTGAGGGGCATTTTCTCAATTAGTGATCAAGGGGGTAGGGCCCCTTGTGGGTGGTGCCATCCCTGGGCTGGAGGTCTTGAGTTCTATAAGAGAGTAGGCTGAGCAAGCCAGGAGAAGCAAGCCAGTAAGGAACATCCCTCCATAGCCTCTGCATCAGCTCCTGCTTTCTGAACTGCTTGAGTTCCAGTCCTGACTTCCTCTGGTGATAAATGGCAATGTGGAAGTAAGCCAAATAAACCCTTTCTTCCCCAACTTGCTTCTTGGTCATATGTTGTGTAGGAATCGAAACCCTGACTAAGACAAAAGGCAAGCACATAACTGACAAAACATCCCACTCCTTGATCCAGATTGGACAGGAAACATGAAAGGAAGCAAAGTCTGTCTTAGCTAAGCTAACTAGGCATGTGTACACCTCAGTAATCCCAGTTGAGGCAGGATCACAAGTTTGAGATCAATGTGAGCTACATAGTGGATTTTTTTCACAACCTAATTCTTCCAAAACACAAACAAAACAAAAACATTCAACCTAAACAACTACAAAAATAACATCTCTCTTTAAGCCTCAGAGATTTGGGGGTCATTTGTTAGTTACTGCAGCCAAACCTAGCCTAGACCTAGTGCACCATGGTCATCTACCCATTTACCTTGGGTATCTACCCATGTATCTTGGGCCTTTCAATTGACTTCTCTGCCCTCAATCACTAATTCTTCTTGTATTGCATATCCAATTGCTTACTGGACTTCTGAAGGACAGTGTGGTAGTTTGAATGAGAATGACCCCTATAGGCTCATGTGTTTGAATACTTGGTCTCCAGCTAGTAGAACTATTTGGGAAAGATTAAGTAGAGTGGCCTTGATGGAGTAGGTGTGACCTTATAGGAGTAGGTGTGTTATTAGATGTCAGCTTTGAAGTTTCAAAAGCTCATGCCAGGCCTATTTTCTTTCACTTCACCCTTTCTCTCCCTGCAACTTTTGGAACAGATGTGTGCTCTCAGCCTCTATCCATGTTTCCTACCATGATCGTGGACTTCCTTCTGAAATTGTAAGTAATGCCCCAATTAAATGTCCAAAATTACCTTTGGTCATGGTGTCTCCTCATGGCAATAGAACAGTAAATAAAACAGATAGCCTTGACCACTTAACTATGTATCCTGTTTAGGATCAGATCTCACCATCCTGCCACATACCTAGATTAGTTTTGGATTTCACCATCCTACCATGTACCCCAGTTATTTTCTGATTCTACCATCCAACCACATCCCCAGGTGATATTCTGATTTCCCAGGGTGCCTATGTGCTCCCTCAACAATTTCTCAACATTGATATTTACAGAAAAATAATAAACATAATCCACATTGGCGCCTGTATCGACCCCCAGATACCACTGACATTTAGGAGTAAATGATGGATTGCCTTTTTTTCGAGGCTGGCTGAACTGACCTGCGTGGCCTGTACATAATTTACTTTTGATTAAGGGAGTGCTTCAACATCTAGATTCTGTTTGGGAGCAGGAGGCAGGATCAATAACGTGTATGACACAAACTTTCAAACAATGGACTGTGAATGAGAAGTCTGGGTAGTCCATTCACCAGGGAGAAGGTGGGAGGGCAGAGGGAGTGAGGCCTGAAGCTTAGACCTGGGATCTGGTGTACCTCAAGAAGCTCTGGTTTCTACAGATTTGGGGCTACAGTGTTGGAGAAGACAGAATTGCAGAGGGCTTGGATTGCTCCCTGGCACATGCAGAGTGAGAAGCAGCTGAGTGCCAGCAGCTGCCCAGGAAGAGCAGGCTTCAAGAATGGAACTCTCTCTTCCCACATTTTGCCTCTTGTTGCCCACCCTGCTAGAATAATAACTTATCTTCCAGACCATTTGTTCATTGCTTGGTTCCATTCAAACTAAGCACTTTTAGAAAAAGGAGAATACCATGCTCTGTTTGGCCACACTTGCCTCTTCTAACACCTCACATTGCTTTGTGTTGGTTCTCTTGGCTTCTGCCTCTGCACAGGGCACTCAGTACTGTGCTTCCTGTGGTGATGAATTTCCTGGCTCTATTCATTGGAAAAGAACTTCTGCTTCTCTTCTTACTGATGTATGGCTGCAGATAAAAATGTTTTTTTTTTTAATGAGACACAAATTCCATCACATTTAATGCTCATATAGACCAGTGTGAGCCACTGTGTGGGTGCTTATAACTAAGCTCAGGTCCTGTGAAAGAGTAGATAGTGTTCCAAACCATTGATCCATCTCTCCAGCTTCCAAATCATCCATTCCTTATTTACTATGTTCTACAAATACTGATCACATCTTCTCTAAGTGCCAGATACTGTAGTAGCACTGTGTAGAGATGTGTAGAGAAGGAAAGAAAGAAAGAAAGGAAGAAAGAAAGGAAGGAAGGAAGATAGACCTAGTTTCTGTCTTTGTGAGACATGAAATCTTTCAGGGAAAGGTAAATGGGCCTTTTTTTTTAAACTGTAATGCTTTCAGATGATAGTGACTGGCAGGTAGCATTTATTATGGGATTCTGAGCAACTAGACTGGGTATGCACATTGAACATGTTATCTTCTTAGCCTCTCCATAACACTGAACTATCCATTGTCATCTCTAAGAACTCTATCTAAAATGAGAAGCTGAGAGTGTTAAACTTCTCTGATCAAGTGCTCCACTCACAATAATTGCATACTTTATACATTTCTCTATATGTTCTTGAATTTAAATGCTAGTATTTTCCTTGATAATCCTGAGAAACCTCAACCTGTACACCACTCACCTCTAAAAGTCTGCATGGGTACTATGGGGCTGCTCCCTTGACATTTGAGACTCTGCTCCTTCGGGGCATCTCCCAGGCTGTTTCCTACAATGGCATATCTATCTGCCTGTCTCTCCCCCTGTCCACTGAAATGTTGTCTTCCTGCCTAGACCTGGCTGCAATGCCACACTGAAAGTTTCCATCCCAGGAAATATTCTTCCACTCCATTCTCGAGTGTTCTGATTGCCAACTTTCCCATGCTTCTATGTAGGCTAATTACTAAGCTTGTCTGCATGTGCTTGTTTGCATTATTCCTGCCTATAAGTCTTGTGCAGATTGAGGTAATGTCACCCACCTAAAACAGTTGTTAAATTTCCCTTCCTTCCTTTTCGTGTCACTCTGCTGTACCTTTTCACTTTGTTATTTGCTTGCTTAATTCTTGCTCCACCCCCATTATTTTCCTTTCAAAACCAAGCTTTCCTGACTAGCTAGCATGATTTCCCAGAATGCATTGCATAGCACCTGGATTTGTACTGAAATAAAAGCTGAATTCATCTTGATAGCATGGGGTAAGACTTTCTTTGCTCAGTTGCTGGTTGACTGCCCCACTGTGGTGATAGGAACAGAACAGGGCAACTCCTGTTGTGGATTCTTTGTTAATAGTTTCAAGTTCCTCCACAGAGGTAACTAATGTGAACTGGCATCATTGTTAAACTCAACCTATTGCATTAGCAGCATCTGCCCGAGACTTGCTGTGGGTAGTAAAGGGGAATGGATATCCCATATGTACTCCCAAGTAGACATGTCAAATGCACTTTAGTGATTACTCTTGGACATTGCACCTTGACCTCGACGACCTGTCTCAACCTTAGCCATCTTCAGTGTGCCCTCTGAGAAGGCAAGGAAAGCCAGTAACTCACAGACCATACCTAACAATTGATGAAAGCTTGCTCTTCCAGGCCCCTGTGTGGGCCTGGGATTATTATAGAAAAAAAAAACCAACTGACCCACACCACCAAATTCTCACCCACAGGGTTACTCTAGCCCCAGGCCATTGACCACCCTAGGTTTCGGCCATAAATTCCCTTTTCTTGGAGATTTGCTTTCATAAAGCTCTGTTCCTGAATGGCAGCGTGTACTGTAACTAAATGTGACCATAAAGAGGGAAAAGTTATAATGTTGTTTTGGAAAATTGTTGTTCTCATTACCTACCTTAGTGCCATATGTTCCAATCTAAAGCTGTACGATATGGGGAATTACGGTGACACAAAGATGAAGTGATGTCTGGCTAACGACACCCCAAATATTTATCCGCACTCCCTCCCCAGGAGTACTCACATGCATAATTGATGCCAGCTCCCTCAATTAGAAGTCCAGGGCATAAAGAAAATGAGGACAAGGCTGTCCGCATTTCTGAAGCCTGACAAGGAAAGATTAAAATACTTTATGAGTCTTCCCTATCATCTGTGGAACATGGAGCTCTCGTATTTCATTTTCTCAGGAAAAAATAGTGTTTGCATTATTTGAAGAAAATCATTAAGAATGCAGCTCACCAGCAGAAGTGGTGGGTTGCTGGGTTGCTAGCCCTGAGTTATGCTGTGTGCTTGGCTTCCTCTACATATTCTCATTTAGATGCATCAGAAAAGGAGCAAAGCCTGGTAGCTCAAGAATTATCCAGTGTTCCAGACACAGTACCATAGAAAGCCATGTGTCTCAAACCACAGGTAAGTGGTGCATGTGAACTGGGCTTCCTAGAAGGGCAGCTCTGCCTCCAAAGCCTTTCTAACTAAAGACTACCCTCACCAGGAACAGGAGCAACTCCTAGGGACAAAGAGGCAACTCAAGTGGGGGGGGGGATGAACATCCTCATGTTTTTATTTCATTTCAGGACAAATAGCCTGAAGTGAAATAAGTGATTGGATTGCAACATATAAGCTCTACAAGAAAAATGTGAGCCCATTTGCAGAGAAGAAAGCATCATGTGACACTGTGAAGAATATATATAGCATCAGAGCCTCATAGGACTGTTCAATCCCAGTTCTTACATCAGGAACTGTGTAAACTCTGTGGCTACTCAGAACCTCAGTGCTTATACAATGGGATCATGACTACAATCTGTGCTAGCTAGTTATGTCTATGTGGCTTAATATGTAGCCTACTATTATTACTAGGAGAATAGAATTCAAATATATTCATAACATTACCTTATCACATTATAAAAAGGAAATACTCAAGTTAATTTTTCTTATTGGCATTGTTATGTTTTTTTTTTTCTCATTACTTTTCATGGATGTGATGATCTTGTGAAAAGATAATTAATTTCATTAACATATTCATTAACTCTCCAATTTATTATATTTTCAGTAAGGAACAACAAAGAATGTACTTGACCAGTTTTGAGACTCAGAAGCTGAAACTGTGACAGTGGTCACTAGTTCAGTTCTCAGATCTGCTTTTTGTCTGTTTCCTCCCTCTCTCCGCCCCTCCTTTTCTTGCCAATTCTAATAGTCATTTTCTTACCTTTTGTTTTCTATGAGTTCAATTTTTTTCAGATTCTACATACGAAGATCATATGGGTCTTGTATTTGTATGCTTGGCTTATTTCACTTAGTTCAGTCTCTTCCAATTCTATCAGTGTTGTCACAGATAACAGAATTGCTTTTTTTTTAAGAGCTGTATTGTGTTACTGTATCCTGTTATGCATATGTACATGTGAATATATATTCTATATTTTCTATTCTTTACTCATTGATGGCATGAATACCTGAATGGTGCTAAGTGAATATAAGAGTATAGATACTTCTTTGACATACATACACACACACGCACATACACACACACACACACACACACACACACACACATACACACTTGGATACAATTTTCAGAATACATGGCAGTTCTATTCTTTGTCTTTGATGAACCTTCATGTGGTTATCCAAAATGTTTAATCTATACTTTTTACTGATGGTTCCAATCAACTGATTTTCAACAATGGTGCTAAAAACAAGAAATGAGGAAAGGACAGAGGCCATTATTTCAATAAACACTACTGGGGAAATTGGGTATCCATGCACAAAATGATGAAGCTAAACTTGATATATCATACTTCATACAAAAATTGTTTCCACATAGGTGAAATCCTTACACATAAGAACTAAAAGTGTAGGATAAAGTGCACAAAAATATTTCTGCAGTACTTGGTCTTAATGAAGACATTGTGGGTAGAATTCAAAGAAAAAAAAAACACATAAAGAAGACAGAAAGATTTCCAGGGATAAAGACACCTCTACACAGAAAACAGACAAAAGAAATTCCAGGGCAGCAAGGCATCTCTACACAAAGATTGACTGCCCATAGAGAATGTTGCAGATCAACAGGAAGTATTTGAAAATCACTTATCCAATAAGGGACTATTCAACATAGATAAGGAACCCAGACAACTTGCGAAAGGCAAATAACGTAAGTAAACAATGGGCAGAGTATATGATCAGGAAAGTATTGAAAGAAGATATATAGATGGTTGAAAGACATGTAGGAAAGGACCTACATGAATTAATCACCAGATTCATTAGTCTTAATCCACCTGTCCCATTTGTAGTGGCTGCTATCACAACGAGGAAAGAAAAAAAATGTGTCTTCATGGATGTGAAGAGAAAGGATATTGTGTACATCTCGTTTTGTTTTTTAAACAGAGAAAAGAACAACTTTGATATCCCATGATGCCTTGTGCTGCTTTGACTGGCACTGAGCTCATTGTAATGTAACTGAGAATCCTTGCAGTTCTTCTACTGAAATTTTCACTCAGAATCAGAGCCTGTGCTTCAACTGACTTCTGTAGCTCCTATGCCTAAACCGCCATGTGCTGAGTACAAGAATAACTCAGGGCATGACTTATGGATGGATGGATGGATGGATGGATGGATGAGCTTAGCTAGTAAACGTTCCTAGGTTGTATTGGAGCTAATGTTTGAAACTGAGTGGACCTGACACCAAAGTCTGTATGTTTTTGTTTTTTACTATAGGAACCTATTCCTGCCCCTTTATGTACTTATGAAAACTAGTGATATACTCAATCATCAAGATATCAAGCATGGAGCAGAGGTATGGCAGTTGTGACACAGTTCCTAGTATACTGATTCCTGTGTGTCTGAGCAGTGATCTTTAGTTTCTTACTTTTAAGCCTACATTCTCTAACTGCAAAAGGACTCCATCGACATTGTGATACCCTCAAGATCACATTTCTATGGGACTATGATTCAAAGTTGAAGGCTCTCTGTCCAAATGGTGTACTTTCAGGATACCATTTAACACAGAGTGAGGCTGTTACACAGGACCACTCTAGATGTGTAGGCAACCAGTGAAACTTTTGGGTCCAGAGATTCTTGCTTTGGGTAAAAACTGAGAGCTTGCAGATTTAAGCTTTTGATGTTTCAGATTGGAAAGCAAGAGAGAAAGAAAGAGGAGCATAGGAGCAGAAATTTTCTTAGGGTCACACAGCCATGAATAACTTCCAAAATACAGCACCTTCTACTGCATGAGCACATCTGCTCCAGTGCCCAGTGCCCAGAATGTTCTCTAACATCAAAGAGGGCCTTTCCACCTGCTTTGGTCCAAGGTTGGCAGTTTCCAACACTCTTCTACAGGAGAAAGAAAGGCAACTTCTCCTTTCCTACTATACTGTGCTGCAGCGTTTGTATACAGACTCGCTGGATCTGTTCTATACCAGCCAAGAGGCAAACAATTCCCATTTCCTCATCACATTTTACAAATGAGAACAAAAGGAGTTTGACATAAGTTTTCTTTGGTTTTTGAATGCATATTTGTTCTGTTTTCTGCCTGGGTTCCTACTTTTCCTTTCTACCGAAAGCTAAACCCTCATGTCCAGTTCTATCTTTGACTTCTGGTACCGTGATTATCCTTTTGATGCTGGTGACAGTGAATTGATGGATGAAGGACAAGAACATAGATATCACAGGGTTCCATCTACCCATCCTTCAAAGACTCAAATTAATGCTCATTTTTGCTCTTTTTTTTTCAGGTCATTAAGAGAATAAAGACATTGCAGCCAGGTTCCTAACTTGGGCCTAAGTACAAGTCACTAAAGGAATCATGGTCAAGTTTCTGGTATTGCCTTTTTGATTAAAGTCAAGCCATTTATGGCAAATTAAGTCAGTATCTAAAACCACTAAAGGAGAAGCCCCAGGAAGGGAGAAAATTTGTTCTTTTAGGGGCTGAGATGGATGTTTTGAATATTGTAAGCATTCTCTTTCTGTAGTTCTGACTCAGAGACAAAGTAACTCAGTCTGCTCTATCATCCAGTCAAACTCAGTCACCCTAGATGTAATTTATACACACACTGGGCTGCGTGTGCCAAGCACTGGCATAGCTAGTTTATGTGCTCTGCTCTGAAGAACCTCAATACATTTTTAATTAAAAAACAATTGGTAAAGTTGGAACTATAAATCCCAATTTATTGAAGGAAATTTTAGCAAGCCTTTTGGTTTATAGACGGGTGAAGGACATTCTTGGCTACTAAACTGTTATTATTTTATTTTGCTCTATCATTTCTGTGTTAAAGATGATTGAGTTCTTTGGTTGAAAATCTAAAGAATGTCTCTAAAGGTCAACTGACATACTGTTGTCTCCAGGCCTCTTCTTTATTGCAATTCTGTATACCTCAGTTTGCCCACCTGATTTAGAGGTTTCTCTTACAGAGTAGTTTGAGGACATTTTCCAACATACTGCTAGTCAGGATAAATGTATGACTTTGTTTAGCCAATGGAATGTGTATGAATGTGACTGTTTCAGTTCTTAGTGGAAGTTTCTCAAACTCTAGAACTCAGTGTTCTTAGTGGAAGTTTCTCAAACTCTAGAACTCTAGAAATGTATACAACTAATAGCATAAATTTCTAAGATAGCTTTCATGGTGGCAAAACTATGAAAGGCACTGACTTGACCTACCTGGCTCCTTATCTAAACCTGGGTTTTAAGTGGACTTACCTGGAACCCTCAGGACAGTTAAGGGTAGGAAAGGTACCATGTGGGCTGGCTATATATTCTTTGAGGCAATATCCAGGCTAGCTTCTGACCTCAGAGGTTTGACCTCCAAAGTTTCTGAATGTGTGCAAAGAATTAAAAACTCATGTCACTAACTAAATGTGTGAAATGGAAACTTCCATGCTGAACTTTTAATTTAATACATCCAGGCCCAATTATTTCTACCTGACTGCAAAGCCCTAACATATACATATTTTAATAACTCTTAGGATATTAAAATGATACATTTTGACTATAAGCTCATCCATGATGACTACATCTCTTGCCTCATTCCATCCTGAGGTTCTCTAACATTTGGAAAAGTCATGGAATTTTAAGGATGGGAGAAAGATCCATCCTCTACCTTCTGTCCACCAACTCTTTACTGGCATACAAGAAGCTTAGTCCCTGGCTCTCATCCCAGAACAGTTACCTCTGTGTCCTGAGGTTTCTAGGCATCTTTTAATCTCTCCGTTATCTTCAGTCTTCTCGTGGTGCCTTAGGAAATGCCACATGCTACCTTCGATTTCTCTTCTGGGAGTATGGATGTCGGAAGGTAGATCCAACCTTCTACCTCTCTTTTGTTAGTATGAGTCCACATCAAACTGGGATGTGTCCCAGCAGCCTACATTCACCTGCCCAGGTAAGGCTGACTTTTCTCTAGTCTGAAACCATTAGCTTCTTCAGAATGTACACCAGTGGCAATGGAACTCTGAATCAACTGTCCTCCAAGATAAGGTTGGGTGGAAAGAAACAATACTTGAGGTGCAAATTAAGAGCACAATGAAAGAAATTCCAATTTTTCACATATGAGTTTGTGACATCTCCCTAACTTCTTGGGCTCCCTCTTGCTACCATTTTCACCTGCCTCTGCCACCATGATCTCTATCTTCCCTCTTCTCTAGGCTTGGATGGAGCAATCCTCCTCTTGTTCTTCAGTTGCTTGTGACTTGCACATTATGCCAAGATTCCTGAAGGACTTAATCTCTGATACCAAATCTTAATCTCTGATATGGCCTGAGCCTTATGAACCAGAGCCCATAATTTAAATGGATTCAAAGACTTAAAAATCAGAATTTATTGTTATTTTTCTCTCTTTACATTAGTGTTGTAATAATTTTACTCTCCCCTGGGGCAAAGAGAGCCCCTGGTCTAATGAGAGGAGGAAGTGAGGGGAATCTTGTCATCTTCAAAAACTTATGTGGCAATAAAGGAATGCAGAAGACAGTAGAAGGCAGGGGTGGCATTCTTTGGGCTTCTCACGCAGTCATTCAATAAATATTAGTTAAATACTTAAAGCATGCTGTCTGTGGAACTGCATAAACAGCAATAAACAAGGCAAAGGCAGGCTGCCGCTTTCACCAAGCTCTTACATCCTGTCTGGAGGAGACTGAACACAAAAAACAAATGTATCAGGTAATTACACAGCAAGGACTAAGCAAGGAACTCAGCATCACAGAGCACAGGGAATAGGAGAGGCAGAGACCATATCTGCTGGGTAAGAAGGGTCTCTCTGAATGCTAATAGCTGCATTAAAATCTGAATGATGACAAAGGGGTCAATAGAGCATTCCAGAAGAATGCATTCCAGATTATTTCCAGTGGACAAAGCCTGCTCTTGGTAAAGATGGGGGCAGGAGAAAAACGAAATATGTGGAGCATCGCATGTGAGAAAAAGGAATTAAGGAGTTGGGAGAGGATCTGGAGGCTTGCCATTATCTTGCCAGTTTCAGTCTCAGCCCAAGAGCAAAAGGAAGCCATTGTTAGGGTAATGGAAGGGGAGAGTACTGGACTCTTAGCTTCTTAGCTTCCTGAGCTTTTGCTCCTGATTTGTGAAATTAAAACAAAGATGTTCACTCACTGAGTGACCTGTGAGTTAGAATGAAGCATTCAACTAAATCCTGTTTGCAGCTTGCAGAGGCAGGAGTGGAGGCTGGCCCAGCATTAGGCCCCATGGTTCACAGAAGCAGCACCAATGCTCTCTTGGTTCACCAGTGTTCATACAACAGGAGGAGGCATATGACCTCCTGAGGCACTGTGTCTGTAACAGTGACTCCTATGGGGATAACCAATTTCAACATTTATTTCTCTTCCTCCTTTTCCTCCATCTGAAGCCCCTTGGGGGTGAGGGTATGCCCAGTGAAATTGGTTCTCTGGAGGCACTGGCAAAGATCGCGGGAAATCCAGTTATTTTCTCTAAGGGGACGCTTCCCAGGTGTGGAGGGGGCTCTCTTGTTTCCTGAAAGCGTTTATCCTAGTGTAAGGCACATCCCTGGGAATCAAAGAACCTTTGTTGATTCAGAGACTGATTGATTCTGGGGGACTTGAGTACATTTGTAAATATCCTTTGAGGATGATGCATCCCACTGGAATAAAGCACCTCATGTTTTATTCAGTTCTTCCCCAATATGCAAATGTGCAGGTGCCCCGATGGCATATAGATAACATCATTACACACACTCACATTCGCACACCAAAGAAAAGGCTGCGCACACAGAACACACAATTAGACGGAGATTGCCTTTGAGAAATCTATCGGGTTAACATGAGGATGATTGGCTCTGTGGGCAGACGCTGACGTCCGCATCTGCAGAACAGCCTTCTCTGCATCCTCAGGAAACAGCAGTCCTTGCTGCTGCCGCCGCCACTACCACCACCGCCGCCACCTCCGCAGCTAGATAGCCTGGGGCTGTAGGCACAAGGAGGCAAAGCCATTTTCCATCTTAGTACTGTGCTTCTAGACAGTGTGACCCTAAGCTAGTCAGAGGAACTTTAATGTGAACCAAAACAAAAGTAAAAACACAGAGGTAACTTGATTTAGAATGAAGTGTTCAACAAGATCATGAAATCATGTAAATGGTAGTAAGGCAAACTGCCATAGGCCCTGAGATGCAGGTTGGTTTCCTGGGGTCCCTGGCAAACTACAGTGGCCCAACCCTGCAGGGATAGAAAAAAATAAGACAGTGTAAAGTGATGGAATCAGATCACTTGGTCCATTTCAAATCGCTATAAAAAGCATATAATTAACTTTCACTATTTTACATCCCCTTACTATTCAGCAAACAGCTGTTGCCAAAGTTCTGAGGGAATCTCGATTTCCTCATCTTATGCCTCTTCCCCCAATAATTGTATGCTCCTGTCTCTGTCATCTAGGAAACGCTGCTGCCTTTGAATGCTGTTTATGAAGATGTGAGGAGTCGCTTTCATTCTTTCTTGCTCTTTTCATTGTATTACATTTCATTTGATCCTATTTATTTGTTTAAGTGTTTTTAAAATATCAAGATCATGTGTATAGATGCCCCAGACATGTGAATCAGAAAGTTCTCTTTAAAAGTTAAATTTTATGAAAATTAAAAATGTAACATAAAATTAAAAGTAATGTTTATTATCAAATATCATCAGCACACTTTAAAATCAAGAAGTATTGAAGTAAAATGAACATTAAATGCATTTAGCTGAGGTGAATTCCCTTTATGTTTTTAACTTTGTTTTAATTGCCTTCTTGAAATATATGTGATATATTCAACATTTAATGGTTAAAATATATTCAAAGTCTTCCCATTCTAGTCTCAGCTCTATTCTTTAGGTTTGACAGATGTGTGAACGCTTCAGGAGAGTCTAGCACATGTGGTCATAAGTCCATGTGTGTATAAGGTACATATGTATTCTGTAAGCATGGATATATCAGGATTATTGCACACATAAAAATGTATGCAAAAGACCACTCCACTTTTTATTCTTACTTTGGACTTTCTGGACTTCTTATGAGCTTTGTTCTTGTGTGCAGCCACATGATACTGTGTGAATGCCTCATAACCCATGTAGGTAATTTCTTGCTGACAAACGCAGGCTGCCATTCTCCATTACAAACACTCTTCACTGAACTGCCCTGTATATACATCTTTGTTCTCATGTGCAAATCTATCTACAGAGTAATGAGTTTTCAGCAGTGACTAGCAGGTGTACAAAATGCACTACACACCAGCAGTGTCCATGTGCAGATGGCTCCAGTTTCTACTGTCCCTCTTTACTGTCCTCAGCAGGACAATAGTGTCACCACTTTATCTGTGACACTTTGATAGATTTTTATTATGTTTTCTTCACACCTGTTTATACCTTGAGTAAAACTGAGCACCTCTTACGATTTTCACAGCCAACTGTACTTCCTTTTCCTAGAACTGCCTGACTTCCACATGTTTTATCATCATTATCATCACCATCACCATCATCATCATCACCATCATCATCATCATCATCATCCTCATCATCATCCTCCTCATCATCATCATCCTCATCCTCAATCATTATTGGTTTGCATGAGTTCTTCCTATACTATCAAAATTATTCTTCTGTTCATTAAAATGTTAAACTACAATTTCAAAATTTTATCTTAAGTTTATCTTAAAATTTTTGGCTTCCATAAATGTCTTTCCTAATTTGCTGTCTTTTGTGGAGTTGGTATTTTTCTTTGCCCCTGAGATTGTGTGTGGTTAGTGGGGCCTTTGTTCTCTGAGACTCTCGTCTTGGTTTCTTTAAGAATTTACATGGTTTCATCTTTATCTTTACATCCTTTATCTGCTTATAATTTATTCTGACCTAAAAGTTTAAGTATGGATCCAACTTAAATTTTTCCAGATGGTAACCCAATTTTTAAACAAAATTAATGAATAATTATCCCTTCTCACTGATATAAAATGGAGAATTTATCATAAAGTCATATGAATATCTTGGCCTATTTCTAAGCTTCCTTCTATCTCATTGACTGCCAGTTTATCCCAACACAGTAGCCAACATGTTATTATCAAAGCCTGGTAATACATTTTAATATTTGGCAATGGCAGTACTTCTTTTGCTGTGTTACATATTTTAATTTTCTTTTTTTTATATGAATTTCAGAATCAGTTTGGCTGTTTGAAGAAACAAACTTCACTGAAATTTTTCCCGGGAGCATGTTAATGTAGATGGTAAGGTCAAAAATAATTGATCATCACCTATGGGAGCTCATATGGTGTTACTATAGGTTTGCACAAGCTGTTGCATGCCAGCTGTAGAATGTCTAGATATGTTTACATGTGTGCACGCACACACATGCACACAGATGCTCACAGGTATGCACATACACACTAAATTCCTACTAAGTTTATTATTAGGTATGGTTCAGTCTTGAAACCAGTTGGAAATAACACTTTCACTTCTGTTAGGACTTGATTAGCTTCTTTCTTCTTTATGAGAAAGTTCCATCCTTCCCCTTTTACTGAGTGTCTTTGTCTGTGGTGGTTTTAGTTAAGTTTAATTCTGTCCTGCAAATGCTTAATAGAACATTTATGTTTGGTGGAGAAGAGAGGGGAGATGCTATTGATTTTCTTTCTTTAAAGAAACAGACCAGTTTGATATTTTGATATATTTCCTACTTCACCCATGTGTGTGTTGTAGGGGCAGATACTAATGATGGGTTTTTACTGTGGAGCCTTGGCTGGCATACAACTCACTTCCTAGTCAAGGATGGCCTAGGACTTGCCTGCTTCTGCCTCTGAATGCTGGAATTATAGATGAAGGCCCCACACCTAGATATTTTCAGGATTAACTGTACAAAATTGAGCCTAACAAATTCTTTTTAATTTCCTCTGTATCTTTGGTGTGGACTCTAACTATTTTTTTTTTTATTTTACCTGCTTATTCCTTTTTCTTTCCTTTTTTTCTTTCTTTGCTTCTTTTACTGGCAGTGTAAATACTTGTTTTCATGTGTCCTGCAAGATCATACCTCAGTCTCCTGTTTCTTTGCGTTTCTGTATCATTCTGTTGTGTTCTTATTTAACAAAGGCAAAGGCTTTATCCTTCATCGACATTTCTTTTTCTATGGTGCTAGAGAGCAAACTTTCTATATACCAGGCAAGCAGTCCATCACTGGGCTACATCTGTCCCAGTCCTTCTGTTTCATTCACATAGTAAATTTGTTTTAATTTTCAGGTCCTCTACCATCTTCTCTTCAATTACTCATCTTTAAAGGAAATGTTTTCATGTAATCCAACTGTTGGGGTTTGTTGGGAGATGTCAGGACGATGTATCTAGGTAGCTGCAAGAGTTTGGGTTTGGGTTCACCTTGGGGCAGATGCCAGAGTTCATCCTTCTCTGGTCATTGCTTCCAGAGTCTAGCTGTTTCTGTGTCTTCTCACACCTTCTTATCTCTCCCTACGACCAGACTTTGGTATGATGCCTGCAGCAGAGCCCTGACCTCACTGTCGTCCACTGAGATTTTGGATTTTATTCCTCAAATGTTTTAGAGGCAATATCTGTGAAGAAAAGCAAGTTCTGATTGATGATTCCACTTTAAACTGGCAGCACCTTTTCAGAACCTTCTAATTCTCTTTATATTAAACTTCTAAAAATTGATATCACTTTGAATGAAGGCTAATAAATAGTCACGAACAGAGTAAAAATTCTAGATCCACACTCCATGTTGCTCCCCATTCAGTGTCTAAATCAACATTTGACACATGACCCCTTGCTGTCTGTTAGGTGTTGAGTTAGTGAATGTGTGCTGGAAATGGGACCCAACAATTTCTAAACCAGAGATAGACTTTGGCTGCAACATTGGAACCATCATGAGTGCAGTGGGTAAATGGTACAAGGCTTGCAATCACATTCTATGTTTCTGCTGGGAAGTTTTCATCACACTTTGTCTTCTTGACCTCCAAAGCTATTTGAAATTGTGGCCTCTGGAAATATTCAATTAACTATATCTGATTGTATTATCTAAACATTTTTATTATTTTTTAAATGTTAGCACTCATATGAGGTCTAGAGATTAGCTAAATTGGAAGACTTTGAGAGCTTATTTAACCCATCTGTACCCTCAGGGGACAACTGTGGTTCATTAATTAAACAGGAATTTCTGAAGAGAATCCAGAGATAAATAAAATCTTACCCAAGGATGCAACATCTAAATGTAGTTTCTCCTATTTTGGGGATCTATCTTAGATAACCAAGGACACAAGTGGAGAAATAGGAGACCCTTGTCTTCCTTCAACATGATTATTGGATCTTTCTCAGACAGTTTGCCCAATGTCCTGGGCTGTATTTGAGAATGTGAACTTTCTCTGAAGAGGTTAAGTCTTTTTTTTGAAGAAACTTTTAGAAGAAACTTTCCTAGAAGGGGACGAGGTATTTTCAGGCCAATGAACACATACTGGTAATTAGAAGTGGATGAAGAGAAGGAGGAGAAGAGAAAAGGACTGTCTGGCTTCATAGGTTTCATTTGCATTTACTGTAGACATAATGTGTAACGTATATAATTAAAAGTTGTGATAAGAAGAAATGTAAAGTAGGTGTCTGCTTTTGTTAAACTCTAGGAGTAGTAGTTTTTAAAAAAGTATTTCAATATGATATTTAAAGTTTTAAGAGACAAAAAACTCTACAATCTTGTTTTCTCTCTAGAATAGACTAAATTCTTACATTTTTGTTACAAAAAGACAAGCATTCAAACAGCTTCACACTTATTATGCTGTCTACCAAATATAGTGCCACGAAATTCATAGAATCTGTGTGCTGACAGCTCTTTTGAGTAGCACAAATAACTCTGGATCCTTAGACTCATGCAAATCCAGCTCTGCAAGCAGAGCTGTTGACTCATGCAACACAGTGGGGGCATTCTGGTTCCTGGTATAAAACTGTGGGTCCTCAGTGGGATCTAATTAAATCAGTTTTTTTTCTTCGCTAACATCTACAAGACAATGATTTTCCTTTCCATATATAGAAAAGAACAGAGTAAAATTTCACAGTAAAACTCCTTAAGTATGAATCGGTTGTACATGAATTCTCACCTCCAACATTTTTTTTTAATGTTTCAAAACAGCTGAAAAGTGAACTGCTCAGCTATTTGCCTCCCTTCTCTGATCCCTCCCCCCTAAAACTTTATCATATGCAGAAAGAAAAACGCAGCCCTTTCTTGGGTTTGAAATGGATAGGAATGAGCATGTGGAAAGGTCAAGCTGTGAACAGGACCCTGAGCTCCCCATCCTGATGAATCAAGTGCTGAAAAGAGAGATACTACACCATGAGAAGAGAGGGAGAAACTCACACCCACCAAAGAAGAATAGAGAAAGACACAACACTGAGCAGAGAATGCTACATGAAGGTCATGTGTCAGCACACATATTTTAATAATTGGAAAACTAAGACATTAAAAAGATTCAAAGCTGGGCAGTGGGGGCATATGCCTTTAATCCCAGCACTTGAGAGGCAGAGGCAGGTGGATTTCTAAGTTTGAGGCCAGCCTGGTCTACAGAGTGATTTCCAGGACAGCCCAAGGATTCACAGAGAAAACCTGTCTCCAACACCTCCCTATCCCCCCCAAAAAGGAATTCAAGTCATGTCTGAGATGTGCAAGTCATGAATGGTAAGGACAGAGCCTGCTGGCACCTTGCTGCTGAGGGCTCATTCCTACCAGGCCCTCTGTCCTGGGGAAGAAGAGCTTACTGGTACTCTCACAAGGCTCTTACGCTTTCCGTAGTTGGCTTTTCTTGTGTTTAAAACACCCTTGCTATAGAAAACCAGCTTGGTTTGGGGCAAGTTTGATTACAGCAGGAAAAAGTGCTGACTGTCCAATATGCAAATGAAATTAAAGGCCACCCAGGGATGGAGGAGCCCTACAGGAATGCTGTATTGACTGCTGAAAATTTACTCAAATAACAGCTATTTTTTTAAAAAAAAATAAGTAAATTGAGTTACAATCTCCTTTGTTCTTCCCTGTAGGAGTCACATGCCTTTGTCTCTAATTTCATATCATCGTCAGAGAGGAGCGCTGGGCATTATTTATGGGTGGAATATCAAATGAAGGTGGCTGTGCTGAAAAACTAGAATTCAATTAATCATGTAATGTATGATATTGGCCATTTACCTTTTAAGTGTTTCTTTGAGTGGAATATTTTTGCTAGTACAGAGTATAAAAAATTATTCTATGTGCTTTCTGTAGTAACTTCTAGAGTATTGTATATCCACATCCCCTCCCCCAAGGAAATCTGAAACAGTAAGGTGTGGTGAGAAGTATATAGCTTTAGAGAGATGCTATCTTTAAAGGAGCTGACATCCAGTGGTTCTATTCGAGCATCCCAAGCCCCTCTTATCAGGTGCTGAGGTTAGGATATGAAATGTCCCCCACACTCATGGATTGAAACATTTGAATCCAAGCTTGTGGCACTTTATGAGTTGGGGAACCTTTAGGAGGTATAGGGCCTTGCCTTGGGAAGTGAGTTGCTAGGAGGTGTTCAAATGGATTTATATCCTCACCTTGCTCCCAGCTCTCTCTCTGTTTTCTGTTCCACCCAAACAAGCTGTTCCATGTCTGTGCCTACCCCAGTGATGTGCCTCTTTAAACCATTGAAAGTATGTTCTTCCTCTACAAAGCTTTGCCAAGCAATTCAGAATATAGCTAAAACCACTGGGTCCACTATTTTTTGGGGGAGGGGGACTCTATTGTTTAGAGTAGGGAGTACTGTAGCATTGGCAAATCAGAAAAGGAGTGGATTTGGTGCATGGGTGTGGGTTTGGGGGCTATATCTAGTGATGTCCTTTTTATTAACTGATATCAAGGCAGTTTAGGACACTCCATGTAAGAGAGAGGGAACTGTGAAAGACTTAACCAAAGGGTCTTTCAGACCGTATTCACTCTCAGGATAACCTAAGAAACCATTAATGTGGTAAATGAATTAATTATTTCTTGAAGGAAAAGTCCTGTTTGCCTTTCCAAGGTCCCATCTGGTCACATTTCTTAATAACCCATAATGGGGACTAAATTTCAATGGAAATTTTACAGGGTTATGTTCAAACAATAGCTAGTTAGAGATTTGAGCAGGTGCTGAGAAGATGAACCTGCAGGCATGAGGCTAAAGGAGAAATTTTAATCTAATTAGGATCCTGTTAACTCCAGAAGTGGGTAGTATCTTGGATCCTTGGGTTCTTTACCCTTATATCTTCTAGAGATGGAAAAATTCAATCAGGGAAGTAGGAAGTTCATCACAGGTCATCCAACCCTCTTATGATGACCATGGGCACAAAACAGTTGTTCCTTCTGGTCCACAGATGAGGCCTGGTCATCCTTCTTTAGGATCAAGGAAGCTCACTCCTAATCCCTTGCTTAATCTTCATAAGCCTCAATTCTGGAACAAGATGCTCAAGGTATGTCTCTGTGTTGAAATTAGTAAAATAGACATAATGTCAGCCACCTCCCAGGATCTAAGGGGGATTAAATGAGGCTTTCAGGACAGGAGTCCTAATCATGGAGCAGTTGTTCAATTGTAAGAAATTTCTCTTAAGAGATACTAGAAAATATGACAGTGAACATTTTGGGCATGGTTCATGTAACATGGATTGTGCTGAGTGCTCCCATGTAGGAACACGGTGATTCTTTGGCCATTTCCTTAGGAGATGAGCACAGATTCAGAACTTCAGAAATGCACTTCTGAACCAAGTGCCTGGGTTCAGGATATGTGTATAGACATCACTTCTATGGACATGAGATAGTACCCTTCAGGACTTATCACCAAATTGTTCACTGGATACCAATGAGCAGAAAGGCTGGAGAGATGGTTCAGTGGTTAAGAGCTCTGGGTACTCTTCCAGAGGATCCAGATTCAATTCCCAGCATTCAAATAGCAGTTCACAACCATCTATAACTCCAGTTTCAGGGAATCCAATGCCTTCTTCTGGCCTCTGGAAATACCAGGCAAGCATGTGGTGGAAAGACATACATGTAGGCAAAGCACCCATACACATAACAATAAGAGTAATATTTAAAAAGGAGTAAGATATAAACCCACAGTTACTATCTTGATCTGAAGCCTTCTACTTTAAGCAGTAAGTGCTCACAACCATGGCAAAATGCACCAAAGCTTACTGTTATTCTCACTTCTGACAACTATTTAATCCTCCATGAACTCTGTCTGAGGCTTTGGAGTAGGTGGGCATTTAGACTCATAGTCTTAGGGCTAACTCAAGACCTTTCTGAAGGTGGCATCCATGCTCTACATAACAAGAACCATCTGCCAATCTTGAGAACCCCCCCCATCTCTTGTTCATCTGCTCCTTTGCTTTCAGTGTGCCTCTTCAGCTTATTGCACTCACCATCCCCCTCCTTTTAAAGTCTCCCTTCCTAGTCTCAGCTTCCTGAGCCTCCCCAGCTTCAAATCCAATCACTCCCCATTTTTCTCATAGTATTTCTGCTCTTCTTTTATAGTATGTAACTCAAAATATTTTTGTGTAAATAATTTGATAGTTACTTTTCCAATCAGACTTAGTACCATGAGGCAAAGATCAGATCATTCATGTTTGTGTCATGTGGTGCTCAATAGTTATATGGTAACTGAATGAACACGTTTATTTCTTAATGCTCAAATAATATGAAATTCACCCTCTTTTCTCTTCCTTGAGAAAGCTAGGACTTTTGGTCTACATATAAAAAAATGGAGAAGCAAGTTTGTTGATCATGCAAGCATTCAGGAGTTTGACAATAAGTCAGTGAGCACTTCTTTAGCAATTTCCTGAGACACTTAAAAGTCCCATAGGCTCATGTTTGAGGACTTGTCCTGTAATTTAAATCCTGTCCTTGCTGATGTCTTTGGAAACCTTTTTGTCCATTTTCAAAGGCCACTAACTTTTATACTGGAGCTCTGCTTATGGTGTGAGCCCCTTTGATGCTATTATCACTTTCTGCTGAGTGCTGACCTAGAGCAGGAGTTCTGCCATTCCTTTGTACTGATTGGAACTTCATGGAGCCTAGCTCCTTTGCAGCTTTGTAGGAAGACAATTGTGGTTCGAAGCACCTTCCCTAGAATCATTAAGCAACAAATTTGCTTGGAAATTTCTTTCATTGTGTCTCAGTGGAGATGAAATATGGTCACTTGCTAGACAGAAAACAACAATAAAAGGAAAGCAAAATCTCCCTAAGTGCTCCCTAAAATAAGGAAATCTGATATGCAGACTGTGAGCTGATGTGATTATGAAGTCTCAGCTCTAAGCTGTACCAGATGGGAGTCCTCACTCTGTCTGCAGTGATAAGGTGAATGGTTTCCTCAAGGGACTTGAGTGGAGAATTGCTGAGTTGACAGCATCCTGCCAAGCAGCTGGCTACTGACAGGGTCTAAGCATGTGGGGATGTCAGAATATGAGCTTCTTCCTTTGTCACTCTAGGACAATGAGATGGAAACGGCTCATCCTGAGTATCGACTGGAGTATTGGCAGGATGACTGGGGTGCAGCTCAATGGTAGAATACTTATCTAGCATGCACTAGGTCCTGGGTTTGATCTTTAGCATAGAAAGGGTAGGAGAAGAGGCATGTAAGGAATGAGAATCCACTCCTCCTTCTGATCACTGACTGGGAACCTGGTGTGTGGAATCCACTGTTCTGGCTGCCAACACATGAGCCCACGTTAGAAATGGCTTCTGCCCTCACAAAGCTTTGTGAAGGAGGTGAGTGCTGAAAAGATAAGCTTTATGAAATGTTATTATGAGCAAGTAAAACTTTGGGGTGCCAGGTATCAAAGAAAATACTTGAAAAATTAGTTAAGTGTTAAAAAGATGTAAGGCTAGAGAGGAAAAAAAAAAGGGATGGCTACCACAGAGAACACAGTATTAGGATTTTTTTTCACCTCCTCACTCCACACACAAGCCCTCTGCTCCATGCCTGTGGAAGTCATGGCTACCTGCATGCACTTCCCTTGTTTTACTCTTTGCTTCTTCTCTACTGGATTCCCCTGGTTATATTCTAGTGTTCCTGAAGATGCTTGAGGATTCATGCAGGACAGACTAAACCTCATCTAAAGGTTGTACAGAAGCACCAGGAATAGAAAAGCAGATTTGCTTACAGGAAGTTTGGTTTATGGTTTGCGAGGGTGAACTGGGAAATGCAGCCTGCCTACAAGGCTGACACAAGACAAATAGAATTGTCCATCTAGAGGTGATGAGGGCCTATACCACAGAGACAACAATGTTCAGGGAGAGCAGAGTGTGGGTGTGGCAGGATTGAGGAGATGAGGGCAAGAACAAAACCTAATTGGTTGCTGAGACACTTCTGTATTCTGATTGGTTTGTAAATGGTTGTAACAAACACTACTGAAGAGAGTAGATTCATACAGGCTGGTAGTTGGCTTAGGATTTAATGTTGAAACTACACATTTGTCACCAGATGGAAATATTTTGGGGAGGTGATGGAAATTTTAGGCTTTTATGTAATATGAAGATTTGGGACTCAAGAGACAGGGTCAGGACCTTTACCAGTTGAGATGAGGTAGGTTTTGAAAAGCATCCCCATGGCTTAAAGTAGTGAAAGGCATACTCTCATCTGCACAGGTCTGCCCAGAGTCTTAGCCTATGGCTGTTATTTAGAGTTCCAAGCTGAGAGAGAAGCCCTCTGTTTCAAAAGATGATGACTATTGTGCTAGAGGGATAAAAGAAGTCAGCAGTCTTGTTTGGCAGCTGTTTTCTCAAGAAGAGACAGGGAACTTCTGTGAAGATTAGTCAGTAGCTGCACTTGGTGGGGAAGCAGGGATCTCCTTCCTCCTGTAGAGAAGAAGAGTTGGAAGTGGTTGGCTAAAAGCAACAGTGGGTTCAAAACTAAAAATGAAAGAATTGAGGGAAGTAGGGTGTGGCAGTAGATAATGGTGGAAAGTGTAGGTAACTCTGATAAACTGGCCAGCTCACTAAGCTAGACTAGGGTGAGAAGACATTGTTTTCCACATCTCTTCAAGAGGTCATGCAATATAAGCCCAGGGTCCAGGAGATTACCCTGGTGCTAAGGACTGGTTTCTCTTTGCATCTGAATGGGTATAGGAGGAAGGGAGATGTAAATGGAAGAAGGGAAGGGAAGTAGATGACTGTCAAAGACATTAGAAGGAAGAGCAATGGCTACAGAGGAAGAAGGAAAAGAAAACCAAAAACTAAAATGTACAAAGGAAAGGACTTCCCAGACCTTATGGATTTGAGCACTTGTAGTTCTTAAGTGGCCCCTTTAGAAGGTTAGACACTGAGCATTCCACTTTCCTTTGTTTATATTTATAAACCATAAAGTCAAGCTCAGATTTCTGTTAAAAAAGCACTTCTAGAAAGCAGTGAGATCTTATCTTTAATTTTCTATAGATCAGCCTTGCAGTCTTTTGAAGTATTTACAGTTTTAATACATAACCATAAATGCCCCAAACGAGGAATATCATACCTTTCGATTACTGTTATTACTTTATTGCTCATCACAGCCATAAATTAGCAACGTCCTCCGGCATTGCCAAGAGAGCCCTGAATTAGGTTACACAGTGAACACACAAGAACCCATTAAAGCTTCCCTGCTTCGTAAAGGCCTCTACAGTTTGCCAGTGTGCCCCATAAGTGTTTCAATTAGGGAACTACCTGACTGCTCGGTAATAGCTCTCCCATTTGAGATAAGCTTGCATACGGAGAAAGAAAAGTAAGATTAAAAGAAAAAAATTGGAATACAAAACATTAAAAATGAAATTGCTATGAAAGGGAAAGAGGGGATTTAAGTGATGCATATTAAAGCCATTTAAATTGCATAACTCTATTGGATGATGTGAGCTGATGTGAACACACATGTATCTCTCTCAGGATGTATAGCTCAACTATTTGGGTTGGCATTGTATGTTTCACTCCAGAAAGGGTCTAGTACCATCTTTCATGGTATTAATGAAATTCTTGGTCACATGACAAATTATTAATTTCAATTTTGAATATTTATGAGTTTCAACTTAGTTCTTTGGAATAGATATAAAATATATGAAAAATAATATTCTAACCATGTATTTACTGTTTTAATTCCTTTAAACCTAATTCTTTTTTAGCACTTATCTTTTTTGTTGTTGGAGAGGTGTGCCACCATACATGTGTGGAAATCAGGGGTCAACTTTCTTCAGTCAGTTCTCTCCTTCAATCATGTGGATCCCAGAGATAGAATTCAGGTCTTCAGTCTCAGGGACAAGCACTTTCTGAACCACTTTATCCCCAGGCCTCTTTTAATTTTTAAAGACCCATTTCACTAATGCATGATTGTGCATGTTTATGAGATGCCAGGTGCTACTTTAAGACAAGCATACAATATACACTAACCAAGTCAGGCTAATTGATATTTCTCTGCCCTCATCATTCCTTGGTATTTGAATCCCTGAAACTTTATTCATTTAGTTTCAAAACATAAGTTAAATGCCATAATGCACTATATTTACTACTTATATCTGGCCATGTCTGGGTACCATGACTTCCTCCTGTTTCCACTCTCTGCAATCCTTCCCCATTTCTATTGATCATCTCTGTAAATTCAGTTTACTTTTTAAGCACCCAGTAATGAGAGAGATTATGCACTAGTTTCTTTTGTGCATCCAACATATTCATGCTATATAATGTCCCCCATAAATAACAAGATTCCATACTTTGGTGGATGAATACTATTCCATACTTTGTTCATGGTTTTCCTCATTTGAACCTTGTAGACATCAGGTTGGTTCCACACTTTAGTTGTAACTACTTAATGGATTAATGCAGGAATATACTTGTCTCTCTTATGTTGATGTCTTTTTCTCCATATAGATATCCAACTGTAGGACAGTGATTTATTTTATTTTTTATTTAAATGTAGTTTGTATGTCTATGTGGGTGCATGCTGCTTATGTGCAGATGCCTGGAGAGGCCAGAAGATGATTTCAGGTCCCCTAGAACTGGAGGTACATGTGATTGTATGAGTGCTAAAATGCAAACTCTGGTCCTCTGTAAGAACAAATGCTCTTGGCTACTGAGCCATCTCTCCAGGCCCTACCCCCACGTTTGGTTTCTTATTCCCAGAATTACTGCTGATGCTAATATCTTAAAGTATTTTATGCATGTGTTTGTGTGTGTGTGTGTGTGTGTGTGTGTTTGTGTGTGTGTGTATATACATGCATGTCTATTTGGTTCTGAGTCTTAAATACACCTAGGTATTCAGTTCAGTTTGACTAGAGTCTATGGTGTTATTTTTGACTCTGTACTGTATTTCTTTGGCCCATGTGCTTTTTTTATGCCACACCATTTCAATTTGTCAAATCATTTAAAATTACACAACCAAAAAGAAAGTGAAGATAACGATGATGGTAGTAGGAAAGCACTGAAAAGAAATTCCACATGGACTATATCTTTAAGATTGTACATCAGTTCTGCACCCCATTTTTTAAAACCGTTTTTGGTTCTCTGGAGTCTAACTTGTTGAGTTCTTTGTATATATTGTATATTAGCCCTCTATTGGATGTAGGGCTGATAACGATTTGAAGTTCTTGTCATACAGATCTTTCACTTGCTTAGTTAGAGTCACACCAACGTATTTTATATTATTTGTAGTTATTTACACAGTGGAGTACTTCTCAGCTATTACAAACAATGAAATGGGAAATGGATGGAACTAGAACATATCATCCTGAGTGAGGTAACCCAGTCACAAAAGAACACACATGGTATGCACTCACTGTTAAGTGGATATTAGCCCAGAAGCTCGGGATACCCAAGATACAATTCACAGACCACATGAAGCTCAAGAAGAAGGAAGACGACGACTCCCAGGGGAGCCGCAGGGCAGCAGGGACACAATCCTCTCAGCTTCCGAGTGACATGGGAGGTTCAGCGTCCTCCTCTGCCCCTTCCCTGCAAGTGGAGGGCCTGCCTCCAGAGAGCACATTAAGCCAGAGACCCAGGCGGCATCCACCATTTTCTCTCGGGTGAGGTTCTGAGACTCAAGCTGCCAGCCCAGAGGAGCCTTAGGCCAGAGACCCGGGCGGGATCCACCATTTTCTCTCGGGTGAGTTTCTGAGACCTGAGCAGCCAGCCTCGAGCCACAGGCCCCATGACTCCCAGGGGAGCCACAGGGCGGCAGGGACACGATCCTCTCAGCTTCCGAGTGACAGAGGGGGTCCAGCGTCCTCCTCTGCCCCTTCCCTGCAAGTGGAGGGCCTACCTCCAGAGAGCTCATTAAGCCAGAGACCCTGGCAGGATCCGCTGTTTTCTCTCGGGTGAGTTTCTGAGACTGGAGCAGCCAGCCCGGAGGCGCCTTAGGCCAGAGACCTGGG
>NW_022196891.1:91436322-91436633 GCF_008632895.1 Mastomys coucha | reverse complement strand
CCGGGGGGGGGGGGGATCCGCCATTTTCTATCGGGTGAGTTTCTGAGACCTGAGCAGCCAGCCGGGAGCCGCAGGCCCCACGACTCCCAGGGGAGCCGCAGGGCGGCAGGGACACGATCCTCTCAGCTTCCGAGTGACAGAGGGGGTTCAGCGTCCTCCTCTGCCCCTTCCCTGCAAGTGGAGGGTCTACCTCCAGAGAGCTCATTAAGCCAGAGACCCGGGCGGGATCCGCCATTCTCTCTAGGGTGAGTTTCTGAGATCAGAACAGCTACCTTGGAGGAACAGGCCCCACGAGTCTCAGGGGACTTGCA
>NW_022196891.1:91423070-91428213 GCF_008632895.1 Mastomys coucha | reverse complement strand
AAAAAAAAAAAAAAAAAAGAAGGAAGACCAAGGGGGAATAAAATACCCATGGGAAGAGATACAGAGACAAAATGTGGAGCAGAGACTGAAGGAAATGCCATCCAGAGACTGCCCATCCATCCCATATACAGTCACCAAACCCAGACACTATTGTGGATACCAAGTGCTTGCTGATAGGAGCCTGATATAGCTGTCTCCTGAGAGTCTCTGCCAGTACCTGACAAATACAGAAGTGGATGCTCACAACCATCCATTGCACTGATCACAGGGTCCCCAGTGGAGGAGCTAGAGAAAGGACCCAAAGAGATGAAGGGGTTTGCAGGTCAATAGGAGGAACATCAATATGAACCAATCAGTACCCCCAAGAGCTCCCAGACACTAAACCACCAATCAAAGAGTATACATGGAGGGACCCATGGCTCCGGACACATATGTAGTTGAAGATGGCCTTTTCAGTCTTCCATGGGATGAGAGGCCCTTGGTCCTGTGAAGGCTTGATGCCCCAGTATAGGGGACTGCCAAGACCAGGAAGTGGGAGTAGGTGAGTTGGTGAGCATGGGGAGGGGGCAGGTGATAGGGGATTTTTGAAGGGGGAAAGGGGATAACTTTTGAAATGTAAATAAAGAAAATACCTAATTAAAAAAAGAAGATTGGAAATCAGGTATATTTCAGGAGGAGAAAGGTATCTGATATTAGCAGAGGTATGTCTCCAGGTAGCTCTATTAGTAATCTTTGTGAATAACTATCCATTTCAGTTCTAAGATTTCTCCAGCAATACTTACTGAATAAATTGATACTGCATCTTCACAGATCAGAAGGGTCAGTATGTTGAAGAATTCCATGTGTCCCAGGTATATTTCTAAGGTCAATGAAATCCTAATCAAAATTAGTAGCATGCTTTTTTTCCTTTAGAAATTAAAACAAATAAAAATAATGTCTAAATTGTATAGAAATGTAATAAATCCAAATTAGCAGAATAACTTTTAATAGGACCAAAATAGCTTTTAAAGTAATTTAGAAAAACTTAATTTTAATGTTAATGAAAGCTAGAATAATTGAATTTGGTTTGGCAGAAACATTCATCGATGGAATAAGCAATTAAGTAAATATACACATGCACATTCAATCAGCTAGTTTTCAACAAAGCTGCCAAAACAATGGGAAAAAGATAATCTCCTGGAAACATGGCACTCAAATGATTGAACAGCCAAATACAAATGAGCTTCAGTCGTGTCTACTATGCTGTGCAATAAGGAGTCTAAATAGCTCACAAATTGAGAGTAAAAACTCAAAATATCAATCTTCTAGAAAAATAAAGAGAAATCTTCATGATATTCATGATCCCATGATCAGCATATGTTTCACATATAAAACTAAAACATGAGCTTTTAATGAAAATTTCAATAATTCTGGGCTAATAACCACTTATCAGAGAGTGCATACCATGTGTGTTTTTTTGTAATTGGGTTACCTCACTCAGGACGATATTCTCCAGATCCATCTATTTCCCTAAGAATTTCATAAATTCATTGTTTTTAGTAGCTGAGTAGTACTCCATTGTGTAAATGTACCACAATTTCTGAATCCATTCCTCTGTTGAGGGACATCTGGGTTGTTTCCAGTTTCTGGCTATTATAAATAAGGCTGCTATGAACGTGGTAGAGCATGTGTCCTTATTGCACATTGGAACATCTTCTGGGTATATGCCCAGGAGTGGGTATAGCTGAGAACAACCTACAAACCACAAGAAAGTCAAGAAGAAGGAAGACCAAAATATGGACATTTCATTCCTTCTTAAAGGGGGGAACAAAATACCCATGGAAGGAGTTGCAGAGACTAACTATGGAGCAGAGACTGAAGGAAGGACAAGCCAGCCTAAATATAGCTATCTCCTGAGAGGCTCTGACAGTACCTGACTAATACAGATATAGAGGCTCATGGCCATCCATTGAACTGAGTATAGGGTCTCCAATGAAGGAGTTAGAGAAAGGACCCAAGGAGCTGAAGGGTTTGCAGCCCCTTAGGACGAACAACAATATGAACTAACTAGTACCCTCAGAGCACCCAGGGACTCGATCACCAACCAAGGACTATACGTGGTGGGACTGATTGTTCTGGCAGCATGTGTATAGTAGAGGATTGTAAAGTCGATCATCAATGGGAGGAGAGGCCCTTGGCCCTGTGAAGATTCTGTGCCCCAATGTAGGGGAATGCCAGGGCCAATAAGTGGGAGAGGGTGGAGTGGCAAGCATGGGGAGGAAGGAGGCAACAGGGGTTTGTTCTTGTTGTTTTTGTTTGTTTTTTGGAGGGGAAACTGGGAAAGGAGAAATCATATGATATGTAAATAAAGAAAATATCTAATAAAAAAAGAAAAAAGAAAATTTCAATAATTGCAACTCAGTAAAAATTCAAATATTCTTGAAATTATTTTTACTAAAACTAAAAGGCAAATATCAATCTTTGAAAAATATTTCTAGTAGATTTTGTGAAATAAGAGTAACATGTAGGACACATTAAGAACTCTTAAGGATTTGAGGATTAGGAGACATGAAGCAATAGAAGATTGAACAGATCTTCCTGATGCAGATCAATAGAGATAAATATAGCCTCACCTGCCCTTAAGGAGCATGAGCTTGAGAATTAGATGTCTATACATTATGCTTATAAAGCTTAGATTGAAAAGTAAATTATACCACATTTTCTGAGTATTTGAAGGAAGTAGAACATGGATTACCTGTAATAGGATGTTGAACAATTCTATCATCTTAAAAACAGTTCTATAGTTTCAACAATAGTTAAACATTTCATAGGAGACTATATATTATAACTGCTTAGGGAAATAATTTATTCATTCATTAAAAAGTTATACATACTATAAAACTCAGAAGCTCTATTCTTTGATATGAACTGAAGGTGATTAAAACAAGCAGCAAACCACATCTTGCCAGTGGCTATATCAGTGGCTATATCCTTAAGAGTCCAAACTTGGAACAACCTAACATGCTTCACCTTCACACACACATCCATTAGAATATGAGCAAGGAGGAGGAATAGGCATGCCAACTAGCAATAAGATAATAACCACTATGATATTTGAAAGATTGAGTAAAACTATATACATTACATCACTCATTTCATATAAAGCTCTAGAAAGGCAAATAGAGAAAGTCAAGATGTTAAATAGCTCATATGCATGACAGATTAATAGTTGATAAGTTCTTTGTAAGGTTTTTTGGGTGAAAACTCACAAATTGTCACTATCAAGAAATGACTAATAAAGTCGACAAAAATAAAGAAAATAATCAAATACATTGCAAATTTTATGTCAATAATTCAGCAACAAATACAATGTACAAGTCTCATATAAGTATAAAGTAGAAAAATGAATAATTTAAGTAACTTCAACACTTCTAATAAAAATATTCACAAGGAATAAATTCAATAACTTCTAACCAAAAAGAGAGGGAGACATATATTTCACATAAACATAATTGTAAAATTTAACAAAGATATTCTGAAGAAAGGAACTTAGATTTTCATGTGGCTCATGACATGAAAACAAAAATTCTCAATAAGAACATTAGCAAATATTATAAAAAATAAATAAAGCCTTAGTCCCTGGCCAAGCAGGGTTTATCTGTTAACATGAGAAAAAACTTAATAATACATATTTACGAACAAGAAAGATAATGTGTATCTGAGTAGACACAGAATGAAAACATTTGGTCCAGTTCAATATCCACTTATTATAACAACTTAAAACAAACTAAGAATAGGGAAGAACTTTTTCAATCCATTTAAACACATCTGGGAGATACATACATCTAATGTCATTCTTAATAGTAAAGCATTAAACCTCTTCCTATGATCACAGAACACAGGAGAATATATTATTTGCAATAGTCCAAGAAAATCACGGACTAAGAAACAAATCAAACAATCTTCACAGAAACATATAAATAGTCAATGCAGACTTGAAGCAGTGATGAGAAATTTAAAAACAAATAAATTGAGAGATACACCATATTTGAAAGACTCAATTTTGTGGTCCATTTTCCCCATGTTATCTGCAGATTTAACACAATCTGAATAAAAAGCAGCAGGCTATTTTGAGGAAATTGACAAACTCTTTCCATAATTTATATAAAAAATTAAAGTTACCTAGAAAGCTGTGGGACTCAACTACCTGAGTTCCAGTAAACATGGTGGTTAGGAGTTGAGGGTTGTGACAGAAGGCAGACACTGATGGACAAGGCATTTTCAGATGGTCCATAATAATCCCAAGTAGATAGTCAGCTTGATATCACCCATAAATTGAGTGAAGGGACCAAAGACATAAACAAGGAAGTCAGAGTTAAGTTTAATTATTTGTTTGTTGATTGTTATGAATTGACCATAGTTGTACTTATTGTTTTTTTTTTACAGTAATAGTGTGTCTGTTACATACTTCACAGCTTCTCCTCCATAGTCAGTACCACTGCAGTAACACACATTAAACCTACGAAAGCTTCCTGTTCAGGTATGCAGGCACAACATGGTGAGGGACAAAGAGAAATGACTCTCTTTCTTTATAAAGGAGAAAAGGCAATTATCTTTCCCACGTACAACTTCCTGAAAGAGTTTTGGACAGATGGGCAGATAGATGGATGGACAGATGGACAGATGGATGGGTGGACAGATGGACAGGTAGATGGATGGACAGGTAGATAGATGGATGGATGGACAGTTGGACAGATGGATGGATGGATGGATGGACAGATGGATAGATGGATAAATGGATGGGTAAATAGATGGTTAGATGGGTACACAGAATAATACTTATACAAACACCAATAGATATAGATGATAGAGAGAACTAGGCAGATGATAGGTGGATATATAGATAAATGATAAATGAGATAGATTACAGATAGAAGATAGGTAGGTAGATGATAGACTGATAGATAGATAGACATAGATGATAGAATATAAGTAGATGATAGATAGATAGAATATAAGTAGATGATAGGTAGATGATAGATAGATGGATAGAGAGGTGGACATATAGGTACATAGACTAAACAAATGAATTGCATCTTTAACACCACAAGAAAAATAAAAATGTTAGATTATTGCCAAAAGAAAAATGCATATATATATATAT
>NW_022196891.1:91422910-91423060 GCF_008632895.1 Mastomys coucha | reverse complement strand
ATATATATATATATATATATTGATAAGTGAATATTAGCCATAAATACAGGATACCCATGTTATATCCCATGGATCCAAAGACGCTAAACAGAAAGGAAGACCCAAGTGAGGATGCTAGAATCTCACATAGAAGGGTGAATAAAATAGTCA